>NC_052482.1:18268683-18351915 GCF_009730915.1 Dioscorea cayenensis subsp. rotundata
TCAAGTTGGAAATACATACATTCATAACATATATCTCCTACAAAACCAAGGTCAGATAAAATGCACAGATAGACTGAAAAAGGGATCAGCAGGAGCACTTTAAAGGCACATGATAGAGTGGATTAAGTTGCGATGAGTCATTGTAATGGAGAAGGTGAAAGTAAACGTGTGACTCTAAAATCAGGACATTCTTTGCTTTGATAATTGATACTACCAATGCCATTTGATTCTCTATTTTCCTGCCTATAGAAGCACATGAACACTAATAAGAACTTATGGTCACATATCAGTTAATCTAAAGTTCAAAGGCGGATGATAAATAAATAGTTCTTTCATTGAAAATATGGAGTGATAAATAGGATGATTTGTTGCATGGTTTTTGTTTGTTTACATGACTAGAACTAATTACAGGATATTTCACTTCACTATTTGTGAATATATGATGGCTATAAACTGATGCCCTTAACTAGAAGATCAGAATACTAGTTAGAGGTGTGAAAATCATTTAAAATAACTAAAAAGAACATTAAAAAGAAGAATAATAAAATTAAGGGTACTAACAGTTACTTTGCCCTTGTTTTAATGAAAACTTTAGAGGTGACTATGAAAAAAGGCTGATGGTTGCATTAGAAATGATAGAACAGACATGAAGAATAGAGAATCCTGGAAATGGCAAAAGAAATATTTCTAAGGTAATTTTATAGAAAAACGGTAAGAATTATTATACAGAAGTATATTATTATTATTATTTATTATTATTATTATTAATTATTATTAATATAACAAAGTTTGTTGGATGAGCTCTTCAAATAATGGCTCATCGTGCTGCTGAAAAATAAAGATGCCTAGAACTTTCCCAATTTTGTGAAGAAATGTGAGTTCACTTTAACATTTCTGTTCTACATTATGCAGTATCAAAGGCTGTGTTTGTGTTTGCTCCAGGGATAATTTAAACAGTATTTAGATTAAATTAAAAAACACAAGAAGGACAAGGAAAAATTTAAAGTTCTCCCAACTTCACTTTAGGTGGGTGTCATGTCAATCACTTTCAAAATGGAGGAATTCTACATGCTGTTTTAAAAACCAGTGTATGATATAGAAGTCAGCCCATAATGGTCATAGCCTAAAGGTGATAAACTATTTTTAAATTACAAAGTCATATAACTAATATAAAAAAAAATATGCATATAGACTGGTATTAGTTTTATAAAATGTTGTTGGGACTAAAGGCGACATATCTGGGTACAAATGCATTATTTTTAGACCTGGGTATCTTGGCTGAAACCTTTCAGATACCTATAGAAAACTCTTTGACTAACCTGGCTATATAAGACATTAAAAAATAAAAGAAAATAGAATGGTAGTCCTGACTCTTGGCACTTAAAGTCTAAAGCATCAGCCCTAAAAGGAGCTTATTGATTGTTGTTTGATCACAAGTAATAATGTTCAAGGATTCCCACTAGTACACAAACATTCACAAAATTCCTGATTTAGTCCAGTGCATATTTAGCAAAACTATGAATTCCAAATATGAAAGCAAATAGTACAAACCCTAAATATATATTAATATGGTTGAGAAGCAAAACGGATTCAATGCATGGAGTTTGGAACTTCTAGGTGATGGAGCAAGCACAGTGCGTGTACAATTTAGTTTGGAAACATTGTGCAGAAAGTTAAAGGCAGCAGCTATTTATAATATTTACTAGATGAGAGCATGTGGATGTCATTACCGAAGGCTGTCTTTGGTTTGCTCTTGAACGTGTGTCCATAGATTCACTTGCAGTTCTTGGCCAATGGTTAAACAACTCCTGATCTCCGCTGCTTCTGTTGATGCCCTCCATCTGATTAACCTAAACGATGAACTTTAAACAAGTATCAAAAGAGATTCAGATCAAAACGGTGAAGAAATTTTTATGTCAAAATGGCAAAAGTATTACACAGGATACACTTCCCAAACCAACTTCACCAACAGACTGATTGCAATCAACAAAAGTTTTTTCTTTAGGAAAATGAGTAGTAAATTGAAGGAAATTTGAAAGCATCGGTCGCACAGATGCAATTGGTAAAAGGTAGGGTTACAACTCAGAGTCCTTATGGAATCAAATACTGATAATTATATATATATGTTCATTGCTTGTCTTCAGAATGTCTTTCAATGACATCACGAGTCTTGAGGAGTCTCAAATCTTGTGGGAGTGTCAATTCCCATCATACAGCACAGTCCAGATATTAGTATAATGAGCAGTACAATCCCCTGAAAAGAAAAGGGTAGAGAATGTGTAAATTATGGAAAGAGACTTAGCTCAATACTATCACAATGAATAGTCAAAGATAAATGGCAACAAGAAGATAGCTAAATCAAATCTTACTTTCCATAGGAAGGAAAAACATTATTCCAAAAATAAAATAAAATAACACGTTTGACAACTCATACAATGACTGATATACTTCCTTGCAGATAAAATATGGTCCCTTTCATGATAAGATTAACTTCAATAGATCTATAAGAGGAAATTTATTTACAAGATAATGGATTTGAAATAAAGAAAAAGAGAACAAAGACTGTAAAATGTTCCAGATTATAATAGTAACAAACAAATAAGTGAGCAAACAGGCTTAGCATTATTGTAAGCTCAAGGAGGCAGGAACTTACAACAAAAAATCCTTCCAAAAGAGATGATTTAATTTGACAAACTCCATCACACGTGGTTGTATTTGAAGATTTGCCACTGGTGCTTTCTGCAAGAAACCTGTTTATTGCCCAATGAGGAGGGTACTGAAGTGATTTCTTTGGGTCAGAAGCATACAGAATTGAATATGAAGCACCAGATTTATCCAGAAAATTCACTAGTTCAGATAAAATCTCCCCTGCCAAAAATAAAAACAAAACAATAAAAAATTTTCAAAAAAAATCAAATTGAACAGAAGTAGCATATTATTTAGGCCTAATACAAAGAAGCATACCTTCGGATTTGGTTTGATCCACCTCTTCAGAGCCTCCACTGCAGAAAACAACCAGATCGGCCTGCGCATCCTTACCTTTTTCCATTCTTGAGTCAAAAAAATCCTGGGTATTGACGTAGCCTCATTATAAACAGATCAACTTTTCCAAAGCACAACACAAGCAATTATAAATATATAGTTTGATTACCTGCAGCGATTGTAAGTCTTGAAGTTTCTTGAGATCCTTGCCATCAACAGAGCAAGATTCCAAATATGCAATCTGGTTCACTGCCAATTCATGCCCACAATTTTCTATAAATCCTGAGAACAAAGAATGTTCCAGCTTGTCGTTTCCTTCTGATAAGGCAACATATGGAAATGCCATGGAAAAATTGGAGCCACCAAATGAAAGCTGGTCAGCAACACAGAATGAGAAACGAAGATTAGGAGAAATGACTTCCAAGAAACATGATATAAGAAATAAATCTGGTTACCTTCAGCACATCCAACAAAGCTTGATCCTTAAATTTGGTTTTCGAGATATCTGAAGATTGCAACTATAGCACAAGAGAGTCTTGTATTAGTCACTGAGAAACAGACTGCATAATATAAAATGTGATTTCAAAATTGTTCATATGACCAGGTATAAAACTTTGTTTTGCAGACAATTTGCCCAATCAGAATACGTCACTTTTTTATTTTTCCGCAGTCCATAAAAAGATAAATGCTGCATTGAAAAAGATGATAGGCACTATAAAAAAGATAAATGGTGTATTGAAAAGGATGATAGGCAAAAGTAATAAAATTCTTTTACAATGTGGAAAAATGTAAACTTCATATGGCGATTGCTTAATTTAGCATGAGAATGGAAAATCTGAGCTTTACCTTGCAATTTGTTTACAAACAAAGCAATTTAATGTTAAAACCCACAAAATAGCATTATCGTGATGCCCACAAACCAGAATTTTGGGCATAAAACCATAATATCCAAGACTAACAGAAATCAACAAAGAAGTACCAAGTAGGAATGGATCTTTATCTTTGATACAAGCACAGAAATCTGGATATTGAACTGATTCGTCAAAGAAGATTGAATTTATTTACCTTTCCTCCAACAAAAACAACTGCAATATCTACTGCCCGCTGATGGTTCTCCATAGAACACTGGAAAAAAAAATAAGCATACATCATTAAGACTTGAATCATGTCCTCCATTTGAACTAATAAAAGTTACACGATAGATGACATTTAACCAAAAGAAAGAAACAAGTGAATCTTCAAGTGAAAGAGTACCATAAAGTTTGACCAACCCCCTTCAGAGAGGACAGATTTAGCTAAATCCTTTGGAGAGATTGCTTGGTAATTGATGACTTCTTTAACACCATGAGATGATAATCTGAGAAGCAAGAGGATAGCATTATGATGTTCAGAATTAAAAATCATCAAAAGGCATAAAACTTTTCAAAACAAAATGACCATGTGTCTGAAATAATCAAACACCTAGAATAAGACTTGATTAGAACTGGCACTGGATGGATGAAAATTTTAGAACTGGCCATTTATTCAAAGTATTAGCAATCTATCAAGGAGAATATGCCCTTCGTAGACGAGTCAAGCAGACAGTAAACAGAAGCTAAGCTCTTTCTTGTGTCTAATATGTAAACAAGCTCCAACGTTCAACAAACTCCCTAGGCACCTACAGTATTAATAAATAATTTGCTTTTGACAATAGAGTAAATAGGACCTAGGATGATACCTTTTTCCAGTACAGATGATGAATATAGAAGGATAAAACAATGGCATACTTTTCCAGGTTCAATTTTTTTTTTTTTTCTGAAAATTCATTCCAAGAATCAGATATGATCTCTCTAACACATATAATTTCACATCCAACACAGGTCTTATAATATTGTTGACCTAGACTGATATAAGCACAGAGTAAACTCATTAAAGCCTAACATCATGATAACAGAACTTCGATTATCAAACCAGCATAATATAATTATGGCCAACACTGATGCACTAACAGATATACTTTAAATGACTTCCAGAAAATAAACCAGCACAAATGAATAGCGGGAGAATTGTGACTTGATAGATATCTTTCACAAATTCAACAATTTAATAATATTTTGGTGTGATGTAATTTTTCAAGTGCATAATCTGTTCTTACACAAAACAGATTACTCAATTAAGAGCTTAGTTTTGTGATGGTTCACTAACCGGAAAGATGCTAAAAAAAAAATTCATCCTCTCAGTTAAATAATCAACATTTCAATGGGTAAATAGTGTGAAAGCTTTTCAAAAAATTCAACAACAACAAATTTTCCATTTCACAAGACAAAAGAATCTCCTTAACTACTTGTCATTCTTCAATACCAGTCTACAAATAATCAATGATGTCTTCAAACAAGCAATATAATTTTAAAGAAATATTGAAATAAGGATGCTGCAATGTCCTCAATGAATGATCAAATTAAAATATCTTAAAAAAAAGTTTCTTTCCTTAATTAAAAATTCTCCTCCCTGAGGTGCTCATATCAATCTAAGAGATAAAGACACAAACATCCAAATGTAGTGTGCATCCAGCACCTGTATATTGGCATATGAAGAATCTGAAAAACATCAGAGCATCAATAAGTTTAGATGCTGTGAAAGATCCCATTGCTGCCAATCAATTCTGGTGGTTCATCATAAATACTTTAGCTACCCCATAACCATGTATTTATTTCATCTTCAATAAGTTGAATGAACCCACTTCCTTGACAGACATTTCCAAGGGTTCCCCAAATTCAATGTAAAAGAGGGTTAAGTATGTATAAGCTAATCAACTACATACATGTTTGGCCAAATTTTTGCAGCTACATGAAATTGCAAGAAAACATAGATGTTTTATCTTTAACAATCTGCATTAAAATTTAAAAGGTGAGACTTCTATAGTAAATTCCCAACCAATCATGGTGCAAGGTTTTATCAATCGAATGAAACATTGATAAAACAAGGTTATTAAAATATACAAAGGAAAACATTATCTAATACATATTACTTTATACTTCACATGCTTAAAATCTCATTTTATTCAACCAATCAAGGTCAAGATAAAATAGTTTCTCCTCTTATTCTGTATTTCTTTCATTTCCACTCAATATGATACAGTGTTAGTGTATAGCATCATGTAGTCTGAGAATTCCCAGATAAACACAGATCCCTTGTTTGTATGGTCTTTTATTGCAAATAACACTTCAATAACATTGCAAACTACTGAGAAACAAACCTCAGGAACACAATACCTTCATAGTATACTACCATAAAAACACACACACACAAAACATCAAGATTGAAATGAATAGCATATAAGACCAAATATACCAAAAAATCAATGAATTTCAATGCACAAAGAGTAAAAACACAAAAAAATAAAAAACAAAAATTACCCGTGACCATTTGAAGACCATAAGAATGCAGGAGCAGTGACAGGCGAAGCAATCACATATGACAATTGTGCTACTACAAACAAAATCCCTAAAAGAACCGCCTTTATTACCTCCATCTCTATCTGCACATCATTCATATACCAACAATCAAACACAAGCCAACGATTTAAATCACAACCAACGCTAAAAAAATTCCAATCAAATCATGATTCACAAACATATAACAATACGAATTGATCGAAATCCAAGAATTAGCAAGGTCTAAATTAACAGATCGTTATATCAAAAGATTGATCGGCATTGAGATCATACCCGGAGGAGCTGATCTTCGATTCTAGGGTTAGGGTTTTGGAAACCCCAAAGGAATCGAAACTTCTCGTCTTCGTCTTCTTCGCTCGTTTCTCTGAGAGAGATCAAAGCTTGAGATGAGGACGATGGGTTGCGTTGTTGTTCACTCGATGGTCTTGGGCCACAAATTATTAACCTCGACATGGACACGTGTCAACTTGATACTTCTTTTTCACATGTATTTCGTTGTTCCCTTTAGCTTCAAATATAATTTACTATTTTGCCCTTGAAATATATTTCAATATTACATAAATTATACTCCCTCCATTCCTTTTTATTTGTCGTAAACCCATATTTTTTTTCATCTGTCATTTTTCAATATCAAGAAACATTTATTATTTTTTTTTTCCAAAATTACCCTAACATTTTATTCAAATTTTTTCTTGAAATTAAATATGAGAGAGAAATGTGAAGATATAAATTAGGGGTAATTTTGGAAAGAGAATAATTTTTTTATAAAAGTTTATGAAACAACTAAATTTATTGGTATGCGAGATTCTGTTATTCATGACAGATAAAAATGAACGGAAGAAATACCTGAAAGATTATGAAAAAAAATCAGAGATATGCACCTAATTTCAAATTTATTTGGAAATTATGATATGTTAATTGATATATATATATATATATATATCAATTAACATTGAATTTTGATGTTGCTTTGTTGGAAAAAACATTGGTGTAAAAATTAAATCCATGCTTTCATTTCCAATATACACTCTTCATGTCTTTCCCTTGGATGCATTTTCAAGCTATGATACATAGCCTTTGGAATATTATTCACCATTAAATATTTCTATTTGTTCTATATATATATATATATATATATCCCTTGGCTAGTTGTTTGGGGCAGATTGGAAAATCTTGCAATAAGGGGTTGCAATAGAGTCTCCATTTTCACATATATCATGTATCATGTAGCGAATAGGACTTACTATTCAAATCGATTATTTGGAATATATGGTTTAAAGGAAATAATTGAATTTTCAAGTACTCATCTCTTATGATTTCTGTGATCATGTTTAAAACTCATCTTATGTTCTCATCTTTAAAGTTTCTACAACTCCAAAATAAAAAGTAATTAAGTTGGCAAACTTGGTTTCCATGGTTAAATGGAGCCTTAAGTTCTTAGGATCTCACAAGAGAGAAAAAGAGGAAGGTGACCCAAAAGAGTTTTTTCCATCAAAAGTATCCTACTTATAGAACTATCCTTGCTTACGAAGCCATCCTAATGGAAGATCTCTTTCTATCTCTGTTAGGAGACTTTCCATTATGTTTGTCAATCCCTCCTTCTGTCTCAGTTGTTTGGATCTCTTTTGATTAACTAACTGCCTTATTATACTTTTGCTTGCATCGTCTCTCTTTATACTCGTCTCAAATGTATTTTGTACTTTTAATTTATCCTAATTTAAATTTGTGGTTTATTCACTTTTTGAAAAAAAAATGTTTTCTACTGTTTATTAAACCATAAAAATAATACTTTCATATATTTTTGTATGTTTGAATTGTCAAAACAATGTATGAGATAAGATGTAATTATCGCTTAACTTATCCATAATTTTATCAAAAATCTATGTATATATGAAAAATATTTGAAAAATTAGTACTATCCCAGTAGAGAAAAAGAACTCAAACCAATTTCACTGTAAAAAATAAAAAACTCATTTACTAAGGGGTGTTTGGCATCGTTCTGTTTTTTCGTTTTTTTTCTTTCGCTTTTGTTTTGTTTTATTTTCAAATTTTTGAAAACAAAAATATGTCTGGATACACTACTAATTATTATGTATTTTAAAAAACTGAAAACAAAAATATGTTTGATTAGCACAAAGTTATTATATTATTATGATGTTTTTTTATCATTTTTTCAAAACTATATTTTTAATTTTTTTTTGTAAAAATTTATTTTTTTAATAGTAGTTTACTTGATTGTATTACTAAATAAAATTTATAACATATATTGCTATTGTATAGGTAAAAAAAACTTATAAAAATTATACCATTTAAAACTAAAAAAAAATTTGGGGTTTGCCTCAAAATTTAATATATATATATAGAAAAAGTAATCTGGGACGTTGAGGAGATAGACAGGAAGAAATAACCCAATAAACAACACCTGCAACAGTGTCAAAACATTGTACTGTCTCTCATCGGGTTGATCTGGTGTTCTTTAGGTTTAGTTTAAGTTTGGTTGCTCTCGACTGTAGGTTTCGTATAAATCAACTTTGACGGTTGAGATTAATTCAGTAACTATTACGATAGTGATCTACGGTTCAGATCAAAATACTGTACATCCCACTTTTTCACTGTGCTACTATTCATACGATTGATGTGAATGATCATGACCGTTGATTTATGATCCAAGGGCTAACAATCAACATGCTTAGATTGCATGTCTAAGTACGTCCTGAGAAGATTGAGCCTCATATATATATATATAATATGTTTTATCCTAGTTTGTAAAAATCAAGGGTAAAGCAATAATTTTCATAAATATATTATAAAATATAATTTTTTTATACTATATAAACTAATTTGTAAAATATCAAGCCCAAATAATAAATTTTTATAAATATTTTTCTTAAAAATATATTTTTTTAAAATTATTAGTATTAATTTGTAAAAAAAATTGATATTTTTAAAAAATTAAAAATAATATATATATATATATATATTATATGTTTTATCCTAGTTTATAAAAATCAAAGGTAAAACAATAATTTTTATAAATACATTATAAAAATATAATTTTAATAATATATAAATTAATTTATAAAATATCAAGCCCAAAAAATAAATTTTTATAAATATTTTTCTTAAAAATATATTTTTTAAAATTATTAATATTAATTTGTAAAAAAATTGATATTTTTAAAATTTTAAAAATAAAAGGAATTAAAATTTAAAGGGGGGAGGAGTAGAAGAGGAAATGTTTCGTAATGGAAAAAAAGTATTGAAAACATTTCCCAAAAAGTTGAAAACATAAAAATGTTGTTTCTTGTTTTTTTGAAACCATTAGGATTGTTACCAAAATATTTTGAAAACAAAAACAAGATAGCAAATGTTTCCAAAAATATGAAATTGAAAACAAAAAATAGGAATCGACAACAATGCCAAAACGACCCCTAAGTAAAAAATTAAGAGGTCGATTTTTTTTTCATAGCAATAATTAAGAGTTGTGATTTGTCCATATTTATTAAAACTAATAATTAGATTTAATTCGACCTCAATTGGCAATTTAATTAGATAAGAGCAATGGAGGGTTAGTGATTATATATATATATATATATATTTTTAGAAAGGCGACAAGCGCCGGAACTCAGGGACGAACACGTGGGGGAGCAGCGCTCACCACCGAACCGTGCCCTCACCACCCGATGCCAATAGACCAAATGGTCATAGGCGTGATTATATATGTATATAAAAGTGAGAGATACATGATATATTTGAATTTGTTCAAAAGCCAAATTTCAATATTTTAAATAAATGGGACAAAATTTTCATTTTATAAAAATATTTTTGTGGAAGTCAAAACAACAAAATGGGACTTCAGCTTCTTCAAATTGCACATTCAACTTTTAATAAAAGACAAACCCTTGATAAAAGCCCACAGACAATGGTTTCACTTGAAACGCAATGCTGGTCTTTCCATATGCATAGGCTCATTTAATTGTTTTGAAAAATATTAATTTCAAAAATATCAATTTATAAATTTCAAAATATGAAATCTCGTACAATTTACGTAGCACAAACAACCTTTTTTATTGATATCGTGTCCTTTAAATATGGTGTTTATGGTTTTTTTAAAGAAGCCAATTTCAACCACAACTCATGCAAAACAAAAACACAAACAAATTGAAGTATTAATTTCTTATTTATATATGCAAGAAGTTTATCTAATTAATTGAAAAATATAACTTAAGTAGATAAAAGAAAAGAATAATGATTACATAAATACAAATTTTATAAATATAATTTTTTTTTTGAAGTGGTTAAAACTTAAAAAACAGAAAATCTATGTAGATAGATACATATATGGCCGCCACATAATTGTCTACATTAACTGATAAATGTTGATAAATGTAGATATGTGGATGTTATTAGAGTTTCTATTATTATTATTTTTTATTTTTTTATTTTTAACCAAGTAAATCATTGGTGTTTTTATAAGATAAAAATAAACAGATAATTGATTTTTATTAAAAAAAGCAAAATTTTTATTGATAAGGAAAAGGTTCAATTATATTTCAAATCTAATATCTAAAAATATGTATTAAAATTTATTTAAATAAACAAGTTATTTTAAAATAAATTAAAATGTGGACAAACAATAAATTGAAGTCTTTTAACAATAATACAATAAAAATTCAGGAGATGGTAAGTAATTTTGTTCATTTCCAGGGGTTTAGTGGGGTAATGTGTAAAAAATTAATGAGTGCCTTATAATTTTATTAATTTTAATCACATGGTGAATAATATTTAAATGGAAGAAAATTTAATGTTTTTTAAGCACGCCAAACAAAATTTGAGAAGTCACTGGCTGTCAAAATAATTTTGTTAATTCTCAGGGAGCAAGTGGTAAGTAATATTTGAAAAATAAGTAATTTTACTAATTTTCGAGGGTGGCAACAACCCACATTTGAAAATTCACTTGGTGCCATATAATTTTTTTTTTAATTTTAAAATAATGAATAATTGTGGGCTAGATCATTGGTAATTACCTCTGTTTGTGATTGAGATCTCTAATTTGAGTCTCTCAAAATACAATTCATTTTTTGGGTCCCTTCACCGTAACGGTTGCACCTTCGTACTTGTTTGTCTTTTGTTTTGTCGCTTGTCAATTTTATAAAAATAAAAAATAAAAACAGTGGTTAGTAATATTTGAAAAAATAATAATTCTAATAATTATCTGGGTAATAAGTAATATTTTAAAAGTTATATTTAAATGAATTTCTAATTTTTAAGAAATAACTAGCAACATTTAATGATATGTAATTATATATATATATATATGTGTGTGCGTGTGTGTGTCTTTTTCTTTTAGGACATCAGTTCTAAGTCTTTTGAACTAGGTTGTTGGCTCCAGTTATTGAACAGTAGACATAGACAATGTGAGACTATTAGTTAAGAGAGTTTTTTTCTACTATAAAAATTGTGAAAAATCGCTTGCACAACCAAATAGAAAATTGATAGATAAATTATTGTTTGATTACATTTAGCAAAAATATATTTTGTAATTTTGAAGTATCAAAATATGTAGAGAGCAATTCTAGTATGTTATTTTTATATGAAAATAAATTTTTTGATTCACTTGACTTAATTACATATTTTTATTTTGTTTATATTTAATATTATATCCATGCCTAATTTCAACACATCTATATTCTCATTTTACTTGACCTAAAGTTCAGACTTATCTTCTACAAGAGACTGTAGTGTCAAAAGACCCAGAGTCCGTCATTATTTTAGCAAATAACTTTTATAAGTTAGTGCGTGATAAATAATTTTTTAAAACTTCAGGGATTTGTAAGCAATATTCGAGCAAAAGTAATTTTGCTATTTTTAAGGGGGTGAAAAGTAAAACAAAACTCATTTATAATATATATATATATATATATATAAATATCATCAACGTCACTTTGTCTGGTGAAGTGTCTTCTCAGAACCTCCATTATTTGTACTAATATGCTCACTGATTCCTCTTCTTCTCACGCTTTCTCACCGACTCTTCGCCTCCTTCTTGTCCCTTTCTCCCTTTCTCTTCCCTTTCCTTGCCCTAGAATTCCTCCAGGTACGTCTCTCTCGGTTTTCCCCTGTTTTCCCTTTTTTTTTTCAACCAGAATCATGTGTTTTTGAGCCAGTTTTGAGTCCAGAGTTGATAAAAAGGTATAATTTCAATTTATTCCCTCCAAAGATGTGATTTTTTGAATTATTTGTTGAATTATTTGTATTTTCGTGATTTTTGTGCTTCTGTTGGATTAGGTCTTTGTTTATAAATGCAAGAAAATTTTTGCCAGTTTTTGTGGATTAATGCTTGATTTGAGAAACCAAATGTGATCTTGTTCTTTAGGCCAAAAAAAAAAAAAGGAGTTTGTTCTTGTATCTCTGTGATTAAATATGCTTGTCTGCTCACAAAACTAAGTGTAAGACTTTGTATTAATGTTTGATTTGTGTGTAAATTTGATAAGGAAATATCCTGAGTTATAATGTTCTTCCATGTATTGTGTTTTTTCTTCTTCTTGTTTGGCCAAAGAATTAATTTTTAAGTATTTGTGTGTATGTTCTCAGGGAAGTGCAAGTTGTTCATTGAATCTATGAAGTAGAATAAACAAAGGATTAAGCGTTAATTGTTACAGTTGTTAATGTTGTGCAATTTGTAGTCATTGGTTTCTATTGTTTCCAGACATAGATGGTGTCAATTTGCAAGATTGGGTACTGGATTATAGAGCTGCAGTGTTGATTAGCACTAAATTAATTGTAGTTACGTCGGTTGCGTGTATTGAATAGAGATAGCTAAAACGGATGCTCTTTGCTGCTGTGTGGCCTCTGGGCCACATGGAGAGAGATCAAATTCAGTTAGCAAACCCCCCCAATTGGAGAATAAATTCTACTTTTTCTTTTTCCCCTCCATTTTCAAGGCTTTCAGACTTCAGGTCTTATTCAGATGGGATTATCACAAGGGACCCATTGATTCCCCCATTTATGAATTGTCATTTTCTCTGCACAATAAAGGATGAGGATAACTCTTACAAAAACATTTCATCTTGGTGAGTTCTGTAGTATTCCTGCTTGGGTTAATTTAGGATTAACTTAAACTTTTTATGACAAAATAATAATAATAATAATAATAATAATAATAATAATAATATAACAACATTTATATTTTCTTCTCTTACAACGAAACCATCATGATACTTTTCTTTACTTGTATTGTTTCCACTAGAGAATATATCCACTTCTTCTCTTTCTCCCAAAACTTCTCCTCCCTTTTCAAAAACCCCTTTTTCCATGGCGCACCGCTACCACTAACTCCCCCACCACGAAGCTCTATCAATGGCGTCTTCTCCCACCTCTCTCCTCCTCTCCTTCGATTCAACTCTCCAACCCTTCCTTCTCCCCTCGTCTTCCTCCTTGCCTCCTCGCCCCTCCCCATCTTCTCTCGCTTGCCGCCTCGTCCGCGTTGCCTCTCGCTCCATTCCTTTGGGATCGACATCCAGATCCACAACCTTATACACCGCCGCCAACTCCACGCTCAACGACTTCAACTTCAGGCATGAATTCACTCATGGCTTCATCTTGATCCGCCCGATGCTCGACAATGAGCTCGATGAGACTGTCCAGCTGCTCGCCGAATCCTTCTCCGAGGTCATGTTCGGCACCGATCGCTATGTCCAACTGCTCATCTTCTTAGTGAAGCAGTACATTGAAGAAAGGTTGAAGCTTGTTCCTAACACTACCGTGCTCGTTGGATTCTACACGGAGACGAACTCCAGTGAATCTCAGCTTGTTTGCACCGCTGAGGTTTCATTTAATGCTATTGGAGCCAATGCTGCGGCGCCGACGCCGCAGCCTCCTCCGGATTACCCTTACATTTGTAATATGACCACCAAGAAGTCGCATCGGAGGTAAGATAGCTTCTTCTTGTTCTCATTTTTTTTAATGTCTTTCTTTCTTTTGTTAGCTTGTTTTTATGTTTGTTATTAGTTTTGATTTGTTTCTTGTTGTTTCTAGTTATTGAATTGTTTCTTTGAAGTCTTGGATTTCCATCAATGTGAGTGATTCTTGTACTTATTAGGAGTTATTTAGTTAATAGTGGCATAATTATTATGGTAAGAATTGCTAAACTTACTAGGAAATGCATGCCTTTCAATTGTATTCAAGTGTTTTCTGAAACCTTTGATTCATGAATGTGGTCCTTTCTAAATTTAAAAGAAAATGAGCACCCTTTGATCTATTTAATTTATGGTTGTATTTGGTCATTGAATTGATTCTTAAGTCTTTGATTCATGAATGTGATTCTTGTACTTAGGAGGACTTGGTAGATAGTGGCAAAATGATGTATGGAATAGCTAAATGTAGATGAAAATGCTTGTCTTATCGCTTGCCTTTGAATTTTGTCTACTTTTGAGTCTTTGATTCATGAATGTGATTCTTCTAATTTCTAGGACATGGTAGGTAGTGAGAAAATGGTGTTAGGAATTGCTAAAACTATAAGTAAATGTGTGCCTTTTGATATGTTTTGTGTTGTTTCTGTTTATTGAATTGTTTCTTTCAAGCCTTTGATTCATATGTCTGATTTTTATACTTGCTAGGACTTGTCAAAAAGTGGAAAATTGATTATTGGAATTGCTAAACTTAGAATTAATGCATGCCTTTAACTTGGTTTGTTTTTGTTGTTCCTGGCTATTAAATAGTTTCTTGAAATTTTGTCATTCTGGAATGTGATTCTTCTTTTTGCTAGTACTTGGTTGATAATAACAAAATGTTGTTAGGAATTGCTAAACTTAGAAAGTAGAAATTAGAGTGATTCTTTATCTCACGAAATCAAGGTTGGAGGTGATCATTACTACTTTTGGGTCTTTGGGTCTTGAAATAAAATCTAGTTATTTTTATGAGAGTCCTGTAGTCAAATTCAGAGACAGTTTCTATAATGGAAACAAATTTTTAAGATAGATATTTGGTTGTCTTTGTTTCCTTTGTGTTCTCGATATGACTGGGGATATGGTAATAGCTTGGTGGATGGCATTGAATGATAAACAGCTTTCCTGTGAATGAGTGTCATAGAATTCCACATGGATTAATGCAACATTGGTGGCTCTCTTCATCAAACAAAACTTATCTGTGTTCAAGATGCTATTGTTAGTAAGATTTTATACTTTTAAGAACAGTTTTAGAATTAGTAACCTCATCGGTCAACTAGTGCAATTCATTTTAATTTCATTGTAAGCATCATTAAAACACCGGAAGTTTTTAGTTCATCCATTAGTCTATCAAAATCTTTCTTGAATAATTTTGATTATAATCTTCATTAGATGCATGGCTCCGGTGTAGCTTGTTCAAATACTACCTGAGCTTGCTGCGAATTCATACTTCAAAGTGATTGGGAATGTTATGTTTTTAAACATCATAGGAAGGGCATTGCTTGGCAGCTTCTCCAGGCTTGTGAAGATCTTATATTACAAATGAAGGCCAAAAGACAAGTTTACCTCCATTGCAGAGTAGTCGACAAAGGCCCTTTCGCGCTATACAACAAAGCTGGTTACAAGGTTGTTAAGAAGGACAATATCATGGTCTGGCTTACTCTTCAGCGGCGCAAATACCTTATGCGCAAGATACTACCACTAACCAATTATGTTCATGCAAATATAAGGACTGAGGATCTATCAACACCAAATGACACACAAGTGCCACAACAAGATGTCAAGGCCGGGGATCTATTACCATCAAATGATAGACATCCGGACATCAAGTATTTACCACCGCAAAATGATAGACATCTGGATGTCAAGCCCGAAGATCGACCACAACAACTTGACAGTCATACGACAAGCTTACATCTTGAGAATGATGATGATGATGACGGAATATTCTGAACTATCAATTCGATCTAAACAGTGGCTGTAAATATAAAGTTCGACGAGGGGTTAAGGGTCTCAAATGTACAAGTGGTTGTGCTAATCATTGACTAAGTGTTTGATATTGAAAATCTCTGAGAGTTGTTAAAGAAAAGGGTCTCAATTGTACTGAGACCAATTTGATTTATTTCGTTCCCATTCATCGTATTTGTATGTAATTGTATGTTACAAGAGGGAAGAGTTGTGTTTCTTTTCTGCAAAGACCGTTTTCACATTTTGCTTGAACATCCCATTTTCTGTTTTTGATTTTTGTTAATTATTTTTTAAATTTCGGTTAACCCAACCTAAAATTATTTAAAATCAATTTGGTCATTGCTTACTCAAATTCACAAGCCATTTACTCGTTTTATTTTTATTTGTATTTTTTCATGGGTTTAAAGCTAAGAAAACAAAGATGAAGAAAATATAACCATTTCTTTAATTAAACAATCAAAGTTTGGTTAATTTTGCTGGCTATTTAAACCCAAAATTTACTTAGGTTATTTTCTTTGTTAATTTCCAAATTAATTAAATGCACACCCTAGCAATGATTTCTTAAAATTCAAATCAATATTAAGTAGCATTTATTTCAAATTTTATAACATATATTTATATTTATATTTACATTAAATTCATATTCTCACAATTCATATTTTCCCACAATTTGTATTGGTCAAATATGTGACAATTATTGTTAGTAAAAAACACAATAACAATGTCATATTTTTTTTAGGATATACTATCATATTAGTCACGAAACTATTCGCTAAATTTCTATTTGTCACCTAACGACAAAAAAATTCAATTAGCTCCTTAATATTTTTATTTCCTTCCATTTGAGTCATCGGGGTCGACGGCATTACCTTGTGGCTGACGTGGATCACCACGTCGTCACCCATGTATCACCCTTTGATGACGTGGTAAGCCACATAATCTAACTCTTACACGTGACATAACAGACTATCAATGAAGTATGTTGACTTAAGGCTATGTTTCACTGTGAGGAATAAAGAAAAAGGGTAAAATGAAAGATGTGATAATTTATTGATGTCGATGTGGCAAGCCACATGTAAGAAGTAAATTACGTAGCTTATCACGTCATCAAAGGGTGATACGTGGGCGATGACATGGTGATCCACGTCAAGCTCTAGGTAATGTCGGTTGTGCCGGTGGTTCGATTAGAAGAAAATAAAAACGTTAGAGAGCCAATTGAAATTTTTTGTAGTTGAGACTGTTTAGTGACCAAAATAGAAATCCATGAATAGTTTAGTGAATAACAATGTAGTTTACTTTTTTTTATTACTCTCCATTCTAAAATGAAAGCCTTTTCGAGAAATTTTTTTTTTCCAAAATAATTATCATTTTATAATACAAAGGCAATATTTATTTGTTTTTTTTGTTATTTTAATTTTACTCCTTTTCAATTTTCTAGGTTCTATAAATGAATAAAGTTGTATTCATAATCCCAAGAAAAGGTATAGTTTCAACAAAGAGTAGTTCAGTTTTTTGGTTAATTTTTATTCTAAATTTTTAAAAAATTAATTTTATCCTTAATTCTTATTCAAGATCTTTAAACAAGTTATATTTCAGAATAGAGGAGTGGATACAAAATTTATCAAGTGAAACTGAATAAATATATAATATCAAATAATATTAACTAACTTATGAAAAAACTTCTACCTATAAATTTTTACTCAAAACAACCAAATTTATTTCTGACTTGACATAAGCAATGGATATAGTTCTATCTTTTAGTATCTACTTTACCATATTATACTCAATCTTATATGTCTATTTTTAGTATTGAAGGTCTTATTCTTTACAATGGCTATTTCAGCTTGGCAATCACAATGTATTGATACTAATGTTGTTGGTTCTATATCTAACCGAATATTTGCTAAGAAGTTTTTTTGTCACTCTGCCTTATTATCAACCAATTGCACAACTATAAACTTTGATTCAATAGTACATCTAGTCATAATTGTCAATATCGTAGGATATGGGATACATATCCCAAGATATGTATCTAAAAAACAGGATTTCGATACTATCGGTGGGTGTGTCGATATAATTTAAATTATCATAATTTATCATGCTTATTTATTAAAATATATCATATTATAAGAAGCGGCTATATTTTAAAACTTAAGAATTCAAAAAGTCACGACTCTATCCAAGGGGCTTTTTCGCTTCAAATGTTTTTTTTTTCTTTTTGATGGAGAAACCCTAAAGAAGATATCGTGCAAACTCTCGAACCCTCGGTTAGTATTTAAATTGATCAAACAATGTTTACGAACAAATTAAAATAAAATTTAGATATTTATATAATTATTAAGATGATTGAAAATAAAAATAGTGAATCAAATCAAGATTTGAACTAGGTTGATGATTACGAAGACATCATACATAAACATTGATAAACCTGCTTTTGGGATTCTCTGGCACATAGATCCGACAATCAGCTCCATATGATCTTTCTGGTAAATGGTAATTATGCAGAATTGTGAACAAAAAGAAAATAAAAATTGAAAGCTATATATTACAAAAAAGCTAATTATCTGATAGAAAATGTGTGAAACAAGTCGATTTTACCAACTCTAATATAAGGGTAAAGAAATTTCATAAAGGGCAGAGCATCATCACGGTTCTGAAACAAGAATAGCTTAATAAGTTATTAGCCACCATAGAACTTAAGGAAACATGTAGTTGTATAAAATCGGTTACTAAAAATATAAAACAATTGTATTTTAAAAATGACCTAACAAACTTACGTGATCTTAGGATTTTATTGGGGCCTTTGACTGCACACATATAAATGTGAGTGTTCCAGTAGACATGGTTGCATCTTTTTATAGTAGAGAGGGTTTTCCAACACAAAATGTGCTCGCTGCAGTAGACTTTGATCTTAACTTTACTTATGTGCTTACTGGTTGGGAAGAGTCTACACATGACTCAATGGTCTTGTGTGATGCTTTAGAAAGACCCAATGGTCTTAAAGTGCCATAAGGTATATGTTGCTATTTATTTACTAATTAATATACAAAATATAAATTGTTATTATAATATATGCTACAAGACCTGGATTTATAGCATCTTTTAGAGGTGTTAGATATCACTTGAAGGAATTCGGTTCACATATTCCTGAAACCCCTAAGGAGTTGTTTAACTATAGACATTCGTCAGCGCAAACTTCAGTTGAGCGTGCATTTGGGTCTTTGAAAAGTCCGTTTAAAATTCTCACACCTAGGCCCTTCTTTCCATATAGCACCCAAGTTGACATAGTGATTGCATGTTGCATTCTTCACAGGTGGAAAACGGTCTGAAGTGTGATAAGACATTCAAACCAAAGCAATTCATGCAATCATACGTGCTTTGAGAGAAAATTTTGGTAAAGACTGTACCGAGTCTAACATACATAACCATCTCCGAACATTAAAGCACAAATGGGCTATAATTAGAAGACTTCGAGAGATGAGTGGTGTGGGTTGGGATGAAGAAAACAAGAAAATAATTATGGGTGAAGAGGAATGCATGACATATCTGATGGTATGATCTTTATGTCTAACCATTTTGTAGTCACCCATAACACTTTGTTTATATTTCTCTAACCTTAATAATAATTTTTTATTGTTTTGCTGGCAGAGCCATCCAAATGAAGAACCATATATAAATAAACCCATTATAGATTATGATTTGCTTGAAGTTATTTGTGGCAATGATCATGCAAAAGGGCGTTTTGCTCGCAATAGTATAGAGTCATCTCCCACTGATGATGGTGTACCAAACTTTCGCTAGATAAATTTAATATTGGATTGACACCAAAGGATCTTGGACATGGACAATTTGACAATAACTATGAGTTTGAGACACCCTCACCAACACCAAATAGCTCACAAGCACGTATCTCTCAAGAAGCACAAACAAGAAAGAAAGATAAAAAAAAAGTGATGCTAGTGCTGATTCTGCCTTGGCACAAATTGTAGGTTAAAAAATGGATAAACTTGCACTTGCACTTGCACTTGCAATTGAGGAGCATAACCCAGTCACTCTTTCCACCAAGCTAAGTGAAACATGCATGAAGCTTACTGAAGTTGGTTATTCAACATGTGATGTGGCCAAAGTTTATTCATATTATGCAAATAGTGAGACCATGACATTCAAATTCTTGGGCGCACCGGATATGCTCTGCCAGTACATGGCAGAGAAACTTGTAGGACCGCCAGGACAAATTTTTTAGTTTGGGATTGTAAACATGGCATGTGTTTTGCTTGAGAGTTTATCTCTTGTGTTTTTTAGTTTTGAACTAAGACACTATATATGTCTATAATATTTTTTATAACTTGGTTGTAAACTTATAGTTTCACTTATGGTGTTGGATTTGTTATTAGTGTGTAATGCTATCAGATTGGAACTCTATTTTGAGGTTTATTGAATTGTTATAATGCTAATGTTTTCATTGTCTAAATCCATAATCATTTTGTCATTAGCTACAAGAATTAAGTTTTATTTTTATTTCTTTACATTATGATTTAATTGTTTATCAATTACTACAGTTTAAATGTTTATCTCAATATTTTAAACTAATTAAATTCAATTCGAAAAATCGAGTTAAATAATAAGGTTGCTATGTTATTCAATAATAATCCATTAAAAATATTTCATCTAAATAAATAAAAAATTTATCTATTAATATCAGTTATTTAAATTTAATACTTACCTAAAATATTTAAAAAATAAATTTCTTTAATCATCCACTAAATTGAATTTAATTAAATAATTTGATTACATATCGTTATCCCTCTAACCAAACACCAAACATTCAAAAATGAATATCCAAAACTTTACATATCGTTATCCCTCTAACCAAAGACCAAACAATCTTTATTTTTACTATTAAATCCCTCCAATTAAATATTTAAACATGGATATTCCCATCCATGGAATACAATATCCCACTATTAAAACATTACCCATATGTATATAAAAGCAAGTGATACATAATATATTTGAATTTGTTCAAAAGCTGAATTTCAATATTTTAATTGAATAGGACAAAAAATTTATTTTATAAATTTTTTTTTGTGGAAGTCAAACCAACAAAATGGGACTTCAGCTTCTTCAAATTTCACATTCAACTTTTAACAAAACAAACCCTTGATAAAAGCCCACGGACAATGGTTTCACTTGAAAGTTGAAACACAATGCTGGTCTTTCCATATGCATAGGCTCATTTAATTGTTTTGAAAAATATTAATTTTTGAAAATATCAATTTATAAATTTCAAAATATGAAATCTCTTACAATTTACGTAGGACAAACAATCTCTGTTTCTGTCTTTATCAAAAAAATCAGTTTTAACCGCAGCTTATGCAAAATAAAAATATAATTAGATTGAAATATTAACTTCTCATTTATTTATGTACGAAGTTTGTCCAATTAATTGAAAAAAAAACTTTAAGTAGATAAGAGAAAAAATTAATGATTACACAAGTACAAATTTTGTAAATATGATTTTTTTTTGGAAGTGGTTAAAATTTAAAAAGCAGAAAATTTATGTATATATGGCAGACACATAACTATCTACATTAACTGATAAATGTAGAGATGGGGATGTTATTAGAGTTTTTATTATTATTATTTTTTATTTTTTTATTTTTAACCAAGTAAATCATTTGTGTTTTTAATAAGATAAAAAAGGTAATTAATTTTAATTAAAAAAGCAAAAATGGTAGTGATATGAAAAAGATTCCATTATATTTCATATCTAATATCTAAAAATATGTATTAAAAATTACCTAAATAAACAAGTTATTTTAAAACAAATTAAAATATAGACAAACCATAAATCGAAGTCTTTGAACAATAATACAATAAAAATTGCAAGATAGATGGTAAATAATTTTGTTCATTTCCAGAGGTATAGTGGGTAATATATAAAAAATTACTGAACGGCTTATAATTTTCTTAATTTTAATCACATGGTGAATAATATTTAAAGGGAAGTAATTTTACTTTTTTAAGCACGCCAAACAAAATTTGAGAAGTCCCTGGCTGTCAAAATAATTTTGTTAATTCTGAGGGAGCGGTAAGTAATATTTGAAAAATCACTTGGTGGCAATTTTTGAGAAAGCGACGATGCCGTAATCCAGGGACGAACACGTGGGGGAGCCGCACTCATCACCGAACCGTGCCCTCACCTTGCGCGAGATGAGGATCGAATTCGGGGAGCCACGCTCGACACTCGAGGTGAACACCCTACGCAAAGGACCCGATGCCAATAGACCAAATGGGTGACAAATATTTTTTTTCTTCTAATTTTAAAGCAGTAGTAACTAGTAATATTTGGAAAAAGAATCTAATAATTATCAGGGGTAGTAAGTAATATTTAAAAAGTCATATTTTTTTAATAAGTTTTCTAATTTTGAAGAAATAACTAACAATATTTAATGGTATGTAATCCTATTATTTTTCGAAGGTTATGAAGTAATATTTAAAATTTCCAGTATGTAAAATTATAGCAAATAATTTTTTTTGAAGCGTGCATAGGTGTGGAATTAATTTCTTAACAAACTAATACTTGTACTATACCTAAGTTGAAATTTAGACTTACCTTCTCAGTGAGATATAATTACTTTATACAAAAGATTTGATGTTAATAGATCAAAAAAAAAAATTTTAAGCAAATACTCTTATGATTTTTTAGTTGGATTAAAAAAATTGGTTAAAGTTAGTTGAAAATGTAAAATTTATAAAAATTATATTAACTTTTACAGTTTTTTTTTGTTTAAAATATGATTTGATAAAATATATTATTGAAAATGATTTTTTTTTTAAATATGATTTTTTTTAAACATTATTTAATACTCTATGATTTTTTAAATGAATAAATAAAAAAACCCTCTAAAATAAGGCAAATAAAAAAATCAAAGTAATATTTATTAGTTACTGCATGATCAGTAATTTTTTAAAATGTCAGGGATTTGTAAGCAATATTCGAGCAAAAGTAATTTTCTATTTTTAAGGGGGTGAAAAGTAAAACAAACTCATTTATATATATAAATATCATCAACGTCACTTTGTCTGGTGAAGTGTCTTCTCGGAACCTCCATTATTTGTACTATATGCTCACTGATTCCTCTTCTTCTCACGCTTTCTCACCGA
Organism: Dioscorea cayenensis subsp. rotundata; assembly: GCF_009730915.1. Classification (NCBI taxonomy): domain Eukaryota; kingdom Viridiplantae; phylum Streptophyta; class Magnoliopsida; order Dioscoreales; family Dioscoreaceae; genus Dioscorea; species Dioscorea cayenensis. Next base: position 18,292,181 of record NC_052482.1, read on the forward strand.
CTCTTCGCCTCCTTCTTGTCCCTTTCTCTTCCCTTTCCTTGCCCTAGAATTCCTCCAGGTACGTCTCTCTCGGTTTTCCCCTGTTTTCCCATGTTTTTTTCAACCAGAATCATGTGTTTTTTGAGACACTTTTGAGTCCAGAGTTGATAAAAAGGTATAATTTCAATTTATTCCCGCCAAAGATGTGATTTTTTGAATTATTTGTTGAATTATTTGTATTTTCGTGATTTTTGTGCTTCTGTTGGATTAGGTCTTTGCTTATAAATGCAAGAAAATTTTTGCCAGTTTTTGTGGATTGATGCTTGATTTGAGAAATCAAATGTGATCTTGTTCTTTAGGGGAAAAAAAAGAAAAAAAAAAAAAAGGAGTTTTTTCTTGTATCTCTGTGATTAAATATGCTTGTCTGCTCACAACATTAAGTGTAAGACTTTGTATTAATGTTTGATTTGTGTGTAAATTTGATAAGGAAATATCCTGAGTTATAAAGTTCTTGCATGTATTGTGTTTTTTTTCTTGTTTTTGTTTGGCCAAAGAATTAATTTTTAAGTATTTGTGTGTGTGTTCTCAGGGAGGTGCAAGTTGTTGATTGAATCTGTGAAGCAGAATAGACAAAGATTAAGCGTTAATTGTTACAGTTGTTATTGTTGAGAATTGTGCAATTTATAGTCATTGGTTTTTATTGTTTCCAGACACAGATGGTGTCAATTTGCAAGATTGGGTACTGGATTATAGAGCTGCAGTGTTGATTAGCACTAAATTAATTGTAGTTACGTCGGTTGCGTGTATTGAATAGAGATAGCTAAAACGGGTGCTCTTTGCTGTGTGGCCTCTGGGCCACATGGAGAGAGATCAAATTCAGTTAGCAGGGACTTTTCTGGGGACCCTGGTGAACCCCATTGGAGAATAAATTCTAGTTTTTCCCCTCCATTGTCAAGGCTTTCAGACTGCAGGTCGCATTCAGATGGATTATCACAAGGGACCCATCGATTCCCCATTTATGAATCATCATTTTCTCTGCACAATAAAGGAAGAAGTAGGGACAGTGATCAATATCCTATTCATTTTCAATCTGTGTCTGATGGCGCTCTTTCTTCTTGTGGAAGCCCATCTGATAGCTTCCGGGCATTACAGTGGACGACTCCTACAAAAACACTTGATCTTGGTGAGTCCTGTACTCCTGCCGGAGTTAATTAATGATTAACTTATCGTTTTGCAATTGTTTGATTTATTGAGGATAGAAAATTTCTGCTTAACTTTGTTTTGTCTGTCTGTTACAAATGTTTTGTGCATTTTGGCTGAATAGTATGCATGAAAGTTTAATTCCTAGGCGAACCTTATAGATTAAATCCTAATAAGATGCTACAGATCAAAATATATTATATCAAAGGCTTTTTTTGCTTGCTTTTTCGTAATTGTTGCTAGAATTATTAATAGATGGATGCTTAAAGTGACTATAATAATTCATCTTTTGGATGTTCCCTTTCTTGTTTACAATAATTTTATATAAATTTTGAGACATCTATCTTGATGAAAATTATTATATGGAAATCTACATGAAACTTCAATTAATTGATCTTCATTCTGTGTTTACTTGATCAGGACCAAAATCAAAGACTTCTGTATTTTCTGAGAGTAATGAGGTAAAATCCATTTTCTTAGATGCAGCATTGTGCTTGAAGTGCAAACAAAGTGCTTCATTGATCTTCTCTTACTCTCTATTGCAGGAATGCTTTCAAGGAGTACCCTCAATGTCGAACAGCATCGCGTCTCCTTCCCCATGCTCAGAATCTAGTCAGAGGACATCCACTTGCAAGCACCCAATCTTCTTCCCGTCCCGTAATTTTTCCGGGAGACGCTCATTCATCTCAAAGCCTGTTTATCCACTTATTTTCCACAATCCAATTTCTGATTATGAAGCAAATGATGTGGTCAGTGCAACAAGTACTGATAGCAAGATGCCACCTGTTAATAGTTATAGTACTTTAAACCTCGATCTCAAGTTCCAAAATTCTTTAGCTGAACTCCAGCAAATGGAGGGTTCTCCAGAGCCTGGTGCAAGTTCTAGGAGAGAAGGATTCAGATTGAGCAGTGCCAGCAGTTACTATGATTTTGGATCTGAGCCAGATGCCATTGACATTACAGAAAGCATTAGCATCGAAAGCCTGATGCCTTCAAATAATTTAGCAAGATATCAGAAATGTGGGTTATGCAAGAGGTTCTTATGGCAGAAATCTCTATGTAGTTCTTATAAGATTGTTAGAAATTGTGATTTGCCAATTGCTGCAGTACTTCCTTGTGACCATATTTTCCATGCAGAGTGTTTGGAAGAGATCACTCCAAAGAATAATGTTCATGATCCTCCCTGTCCACAGTGTCTTAAATCTGTAATCCTCGAAGGATCAACATCATTTTCAAAGCCTCTTCAGATTTCTCTCGGTTCTGCTACAAAGAATCAGGATGTCAACACTTCACATAGTGCAGAGACTGATATGAAGCAAAGAGGTTTCTTGATTAAGGATCATCTCAAGAAGAGGTTTTCTAAAGATCTCTTTTTCAGCACAAAGGTTTTTAAAAGAAATGCATTACCATCTTCCTCAGCTAGTGTCAACCACAACACATTGGGATGCATTAGTACTTGACGATGATAAAGTGCATATAGTTCAGGTCAGTCTCTTCCTTTGATTTATCATTGAAGATCATTATGTATTCTTATTAGATTCATGGTACAATTAGGTAGAAAATTGATTAGTATTTGGACTCAAAATATTGCATATGTAGCTCTTTGTGATTGATCAGTTTATTACTGCTACAGATTTCAGACGATAAAGAGAACTTGTGTTTGTTATAATATCTACAAACCCTCCCTGTTATCCTCTCGAGAACTTTATTATTTACATGCGAGAGGAATGACGAAGAATGGCCTACAAACCGTTGAAGTGATAAAGTTCATGCATGAGCAACTCTTGACATTCTGATATCTGCAAGTTAACGATGCTTCGAATCAGTACTTCGGGTTTCTCTCGATGAGACAGAATTAGATGATGGTATTGCAATGGTGATTATGATATATTTTTTGAGATATATCTCAGGTAACACTTGACCGTGGCACCGAAGACTTTAATTCGGTGCATGCAGAGTTAAGAGTATCAACAATTGATTGTTGTCTTCACATCATCAGAGTCTGAATTAGTTCGTCTTTGCACATATGTATGAATTCACCAAACAAAGAAATTTGTAAGAATGTTAATCAAATACTAAACATGTTGCTTAATCTCAATTCATGTTTTACTGCAAACTTAATACTGAAGTAATGAAATTCGGCAAATTGGTCAATATCTTTGACAACTACCATTGACACTAAATGCAGATGTACTGTCTAATATTTGAGATTAATTGATACCGATTTCGATATCGGTTGTGTGACATGTTTGTCTGATATATATTTTGTCACTGATCGACTTGGTTTGTGTTTCCCTGATCACAAAAAATGTCATTTAAAATAATTTGATAAACTCTTTGTTGGATAAATGTCATAATCTCAGAATTAATTGGGTTTGTCTTAGTAAACAACATCACTTTCATAAGCAAAAGCTTCATGGAAGCACAACCACTTCCAACCTCTCTTATTCTATTTGTTCAACGTTCACTCCACGGTGAGCCTTCTACATCACTTTGATAGAAACCCTAAAATTTATTGTGTTTGTATATATATATATATATATAGGTTTTCCTTTGCTTACCATGTATTCAATTATAGAATTTTTTTTTTACAATATACATTAAATCAAAACAAATAAAAAACAACATTAAATATATATTTGATAAAAGCTGATAAAACAATTACATCAAATAAAAGCAAGAAATTGATAGAACTAAGTATGACAAGATATAAAATTCATTAGAAGTGAAAAGAGGACCGATGGTGGACTAAAAAAAAGGATAACAATCTATTAAAAAAAGGAACCTTAGCATGTACTAGGAGTACAAGGTGATAGAGTCTTCTAAAATCTTTTTGTATCCCGGGTTCCACTAATTTCAAATTTGTTTTCTCATATATTATGCCATGTGAGATGCAAACCCTAAAATGAATATAAATATAGGGTTTGCTTGCTTGCAATTTATTAAGTTATAGAATTTTATTTCACAATATATATTAAATCAAAGCAAATAAAAACATTATTATTATTATTATTATTATTATTATTATTATTTGATAAAAGTTTAGGAGTGGAAGGGGATAAGGAGTAGCAAACAAAACAAAGAAAACAAACCAAAATAGACAAAATCAAATGCGACAGAATACATTAAAAGTCATTATAAGTTCAAGACTTATCAGATTTGGTTTTGTCAAAATATTATGTTATATCAGATAAAAACCCTAAAAAGTATATAAATACTGGATTTTATTGCTTACAATTTAAAAAATTATATAAACTTATTTTATGATATACATGAAATCAAAGTAAATAAAAACAACATCAAATTTTTATTTTTTTTATAAAAATAGATAAACTAGTTATATCATATAGAAGTAAGAAGAGATAAGGAGTAACAAACCGCGTAAAGAAAAACAAATCAAACCAGACAAAATTAAATACGACAAAAGACCATAAAATCCACCATAAGTTAGCAGATATGAGGTGACAAAGTCTTCCAAAATCTTTTTGCATCCCAGTTTTTAGGGCTTAATCAAATATATTTTGTCAAATATTATGTTATATATATATCTATATATGAGATGGACAAATTATAAAATTAAATACGACAAAAGATTGTAAAATCCACCATAAGTGAAGACAAATACCAAAGAAAAACAACATCCGTCTATAACAAAAAAATAGCGTAGCAAATAGCAACAACAGTCTTCCAAAATCTTTTGGATACGGTGGTTTTAAGACTTAATCAAATTTGTTTGATCAAATACTATGCTATATGAGATGGAAAATTAGTATTGATTTAATACAAGTGGATCTTTGAAAAAAAATTATTATTTTGGAGATGTTATAAGAAAAAAAATTATGAAAATGAGATTTCAGTTTATAATAATATATTTAATTTTCAAAAGGCTCATGTCTGCAACAACCTTGTGGTTAATACACCACAAGAAACTTGTTTTCTTTATATATAAAAAAAATTCTTGACTTAAGAGCATCTCTCTCTCAATATTAATCACCACAAGAAACTTGTTTTCTTTATATATAAAAAAAAAATCTTGACTTAAGAGCATCTCTCTCTCAATATTAATCACCATACAATGAACACACTCCAATCATATAAATATATCCAATTTTAAGTCAATAAAGTGAACAAAAAGGAAACTAGTTCATTTTCTATATATTTTATTTTTAATAATATCAAGATTTTTTTTTTAAAAAAAAATAACCATGCATTGACTTAAATTTTGGCTCATTGTTCACATTCATAATCAATTAGAAGAATAATCATTTTTTACCTCTCAAATATCATTTTTCCCCTCCACTTTCTACTCTATCATTGATGCCATTCAATGACTAGAGAAAATATGATGTTTTAAATTTTTAAAAAGTAAATTTAACACAAGTGTTAAAATTGACAACTTATCCATTTTGAAATATAGATTTTATTATCCAATATATAAAATTTAAATTAGTTGAAATTCATAATATGTATCACATCAATTGCATTCATGGACCATGTCTCAACTATAGCATACATCACTTTATAATAATTAATTAAATAAACTCCATGCATAAAATGTTCAAAGGTTAGGGTGCCAATAGTCACAAAGATACAACAAGTTTGGAAAGAATCAAACTACCAAACCTTATCAACTTGGTTATGATTTGATGTATTGACATCATGAATCTAGTGTTGTATCTATCACCATGATAACCCAACATTTTAAGCAAAGAGTATGGTCCCATAATTTTCATTTGATTGTGAATTTAATCAATTTAAAATAACATTTTAAAAACCAATAATGTATGGTTTCATCACTTCATTGGTTTTTTTAAAAATCTATATATAATCATATGATTTCCATTTTAATGTCTATTTATGGGAATGAGGAGGTAACTGGCAACACATTAGAATAAAACTAAGGGTTGTTTTTTTCATTTGTATAATATAATGAATCTAGATGTCTTGTATAAAAAAATTCAAATAAGTTCATATCAAGGATTTTATTCTCATATCATCGAATCAAACCCCAGATATTATTCATCTTGGGACCCAATTCATTCTCATCGTCTCAAAATATTTATAAAAAATTATCATTTTTAATAAATATTATATGAAACTTCAGTTTTGTCTTTTATTTTTATTCCCTGTACTCATGAAAGCAACAATATTTTTTTATTAAAATTGAATTATTTATATAATTTAATGAATAGTAATTCCTTTTCCAATTGTTTTAAATTGGTGCTTTTATTTGAAAACGAATATAATTTTGGAATTGTACGACATATATATACATATATTTTATAAATATATATATGTATATATAATTATGTACTTTTGCAGGGGTATGGATGCAAAATTTCCAAACACGTTTTCCTCCCATCACTTCTTTTCAGTGGGGCCCATCATTGGGCACCGAGTCAGTGGGGGCCCACAGCATCGCTGTCCCACGCGGACGACGCTGTGCTGACGTGGACAGACGCGGGGCACGTGTTACAGTCTGCATGACGTCACGTGGGCCCACAAACATAACGGAAACTCAGGAAAGGTGTGGGCCCCACGCGCATTGGCCTCGAGTATTTTGTCCACAACACTGTCCACGTGTTGTCATTCTATCAAATTGCAAAGTTCTACAGTTACACCGTGAAGTGTAGCTGATCGCGAGATCTAGTGTATTACCGCTTACTTTTGAACAGTACTTCTGGATCTGCTGCGAGGTGTATTGCAACGATGACAACTTGCAATGGGGTCCCATTTTTTTTTAAAAATTATTTTTTATTTTTAAATAATAAAAAAAAATCATAGAACTAGTCCATGTGACTTCTTCATTTGCTCAACCTAATTAAATGTATATGTTTATTAATATTATCCAATTAAGTCAAAAAATCATTGGATAAAACTTGGTGTATTTTATCTGCCTAGCAAGTCAAGAGTCAATCTAACACATATCATTATGCATTAAACATTACCAACTAACAAAGTTGGAAAAATTTTCATCATCCAATCATCCATGTTCTAAATTAATCAATATTATTATATACATATTTCATTAACGCATTGATCTTTGATTAGCCACTGTTTTCACCAATAACGTATGGAGTTAATAATCTTAATTAATCACTTAATTAATATTTATAAGGCTCTTTTTAGGTAAGGTAGGTAGTCACATCTCCATACTCCTATGATTGATCATAGTTCTAAACAACATACATATATATATATATATGATTAATATATTAAAAAAATGTTATTAATGATAAGAATATTCCAATTATTATCTCCTGGTTTTGATGCGTGAAAGAAGGTGAGGGTCTTCCCCTTCACACCAAAGCTCAAAATAAGTACAAAAACTTTGCTTTGAATTGAAAGTAAGCTAAGGTTTGAAGCAAATCACATGAATATAACATCCCTCCTTCACACCTTTTAACCAACTCTTTCTTTCTTTCTTTATTTTTTTTTCTCTCTCTCTTTTTGTCTAAACTTTTCACACATTTAATAATTAAACATGATAATCCATAACAAAAATAGCATGAAAATCAAAGGAATTAGAACAAAGTAATGAATTCAATCAAAAGAACTAGAGAGAGTACATTAGAGGATAAGGTTCCTCATAGTTCTTTATCTATATAAATTAACTAAAACAATCTGAAATCTAATATATGATTATATATACAAATGAAGAGAAAAAACAATGCAAAGTAAATAATAATAAATAAATAAAAAACACATTAGTACTTCCACAAATTCTCCAAGTCAAGATCATCATAAGACCTTGAAGAACTAACATAGTTATTGATCTCATTCTTGGTTGAAAAAACCGACGAAATCTCCGTATTCCGATCGGTGCTCATGCCGGTATCTTGGCTAAGTATGGATTGGTTAGACAATTGCTCAACCTTGCACTGCTGCTGCCTTTTAATCAGAGAAGATGATGCATGTTCAGTGCTTGCAACAAGAGCCCTTATCATGGCTTGATCATGGTGCAAATACCCCAAGTTAGGACAGGGTGCATTAATTTGAGGGTACATTTGAGGGTTCATCATCATCATGCTATTGTTGTTGTTATTGTTATTGTTGTTGTTGTTGTTTTGATGGTCATGACTGATTTGGAAGATAGGACTAGGATGTATAAATGATGGCAATACATCAGGGATGAAACTTGGCATTGGATCCATCAAAGGTGGCAAAGTTGGTGAGTCTAACAAAGCCATAGGACTCTTCTTCACCATCCCTACTCCTCCTCCTCCTCCTCCTGTGCTTTTATGGAATACCCTACAAACAACCCATTCATCCTGCAACCATATATAAACAGAATCATCAAAACAAGTTCAGAGAAATTTATACAAGTTTAGTAGGACTATATATATATAAATATATATGTATATACCTTTGAAGTTTTGAGAAGAAGGTTAGGGGTTTTGCCTTCAAGTCTATATTCATGCATGACCCAATTGGTTTTCTCTCCTTTAGGGGCTCTACCTCTGTAGAAAACAAGGGTCTTCTTCATGCCAACAAGGACACCCCTAGACTTAAAGATCTCCTTATCTTTCCCAGTTGCTTTCCAATACCCAGATTCAGTGGCTCTGTTAGTCCTCATCCCTGTAGGGTACTTCCTGTCTCTCTGGCAAAAGAAGTACCATTCCTTCTCCCCCATCTTGGCTTTGCCTACACATCATACACACCCAAAGCTTAAGGACACCACCCTTAAAAATAAGGTATTAATATGTAATTAAACAAGAATATATATATATATATATATATACTTACTTGGCAAGTCCCAAGGCTCACACTTATTCACATCAACTTGGCCTATGGCTCTTGCAGTGAAACCATGGTTGAGGACCTTTGGTGTGAGGTAGTGACTAATGATCTCTTCATCTGTTGGGTGGAATCTGAACCCTGGTGGCATGTCTAAACACTCTTGATGATCATCTGCCATCACTAAAACCCTAATAACACCCTCTGAAAACCTTAGAAAACAATCAACAAAAGATGGAAGAGAGAAAATATAAGAGATAAGAGGAAATTAAGGATGAAGATAGAGTTATGAAAGAAGAGAATGCAAAGGTAGACATGGTCTTAAATACAAACTCTTTAGATACGTGTATATGAAGGCACTTCCTTGTGAAGCCTTGTTTTGAGAGTCTTTTTTGTTCTTATTATCAACCAAAATATCTATATAATATTATTATTATTATATGTTTATCTTTATTATATTTTTTTTTATTTTTATTTTTTATTTTTTGTGACAAAACACATGATATGTGAGTTGTATTCTTGTTTATTCTTTCAACTCCTTTTTCTTGGAATGGAAAAGATGGTTGGTTTTTTGTGGATTAAGAGGAGAGAAGAGTAATTAAAAATTTAATGAAATTGTTAACTAGTTGGAAAGGTTGATTAAGTTAAGCCTCTTGCTAATAACAAGTCTTTGTTCAAAGGTTGGAACAAAAACTCATCTCTCTTTCTCTTCCCTATTTTTAGTGACACATGCTATAAAAAGTAGGATTGTCAATTGTATATGAAAGCACCATTTGGTGGCTAGCCAATCTCACTTATTGACTTGGCTTTCAAGAGTAGTTCAAAATTCATCACTTGGATTTCTATATTTTAATTAATTTTTTTTTGAATTATTAATTAACTATGAATTTGCATTTATTTGTTTTAGGAGAAGCAGCGAATCAAGAAAATTGATTACTCGGTTTTTTGCTATTTAGTGAAAACTCAAGGAAGTGGTCTAATTTTGTTTAAATAATTCTTGAACGGAAAAAAGAATAAGAATATTTTTTTTCCCCTTTTATAAATTTTGATGTCATAAATATTATTATCTCTTTTTTTTTTCGGAAACAAACATAAGAGATGAAGTTACGAAGTAATTTCATCTTGTTCAGGTTTTATTTTATATATAAAACTAATATTTTTTTTAATTTACATAATTATTATATACATATATTTGGTGACTAAACAAAATTAGATAATAATATCTTTAATTTTTTAAAAAAAATCATAAATGAAACTACATTTCAATTTTTCTTCATTTCATAAAAACCACAATTCATCCTAATTTAATAACAACCTGTACTTCACCACACACAAACATTTGTACAAAAAATCATCTTTTGGATTTACATATTTTAATTTGTTATAAATTAGAAATACTTCATTGTTTTTCTATTTTAAATATATTCATGAATTATAAAAATATCAAGTGAAGAAAGTAAACCCTTCTCTTTTTCACACTAAACAAGCCACTATATATTTCCTTTTCATATTAAAATAATATATAAATATTAGCAATTTTTTTATTGAGATGTATAAAATTTTATTATTATTATTATTATTTAAAAAAAAGTAGGGTCCCAACTCCCAACTTCCAACCTTTCAGTTTCAAATAAAAAAAATTAAAACTTTTTGTGGGGCCGAATTGCTTAAACCCACTTCTTGCGGCGCGCCGACCTGCAAATCATCTGCTCACGCCGCCAGCTCAAACCCACCTGTAAAATTTAATTATTAAAAAAACCAGGGGGTTGTGCGTAAAACACCGTGTTGACTTTTCCCTTTACCGACTATGATGACGTTTCATGACGTCATCCCGGTTCAATCTTCGCGGCTGGTCTGCCCGCAATTCGCCGACCGGACAATCCCAGCCGTCCGATCTAGTGGTTCAATTAAGACTAAATTAATATTTCTGAAAATTGAGATTGAAGTCAAATCCTTGACCAAATTATTTGAAAATAATCCAGAGAAAAAAAATTAGGGGAAAAAATTAGTAAGATAAAAAAAAAAGTCAACTAGTTGAAAATATTCTGAAAGTTCCAAGAAATTGCCAATGGCCGTAAAATGAGAAAAAAAAAACTATTTATATACTTATATAACACATTGATTTCAATGATTTTTCTTATATATTTTAAAAATCTAAGTTCAATATAACACATTGATTTCAATGTTTTTTTTATATAATTTAAAATTTTAAGTTTAATATAAAAATACAATCAAGAATATTTTTTTAACATAAAAAGACAAGCGCAACCTCATAAAAAGATATCACAGAACAAACAGTTACTTATAGTCTATCTAAAAATTTATTAAATTAGTCAGACGTCACATGGGACGATTAAAATCCTACTATATACATGCCCAAAATGTTACAAATATAAATTAATTTATTTTAAAATATTATTATTTTTTATATGTTTATAATATTTTTACTATTCTTTTGAGAAGTACAATTGTGCCATATTGCAAATAGATATTACAATGATAATAAATATATATAAGAAAATTATCATATGGTACATAAATAAATATAATTTTGAAATAGGAAAAGAGAAAATAAAATAATTTATGGAAGACTTAAGTATAAAAAAAAAAGGAAGAATAATAAATAAATAAAATAAAAGGAGTAGAAATGAAACAAGAATGAGAGATGGGCATGGATGGTATGTTTGGCAACCAAACTTATTAAAGTGTATGGCTTGATATATATGCAAATGAGACCTAAAAGCTTCACATTGTTCATGACTTGCATGCTAAGATGGGGTTACCCAAATGCTTCTTCTTCATTGCTAGCTCATATGCCATCATGACATCATGTCATGCCAAACTAGGCATGGGCATGGCATGGGTCTACTATCCTAGCTAGAGTTTATTAATTTATTTTTTATTTTTTTATTAAGGTTTTGTTGGTGATTACTTCTATTCATAGCAAATAGTTTTACCGAATTTATTCTTTCAAACATCGTGAAGCAATTGATTTACAAAGTCAATTCGGTATGATTGTCCAGTATATATATATATATATATATGTCTTCTTAGGGTTTGTGTTAGGGTTAGAGTCAGGCTTAGTTTTATTAAAAAAATATTTATTTATTTATATATTCTTTTATTTGGGTAGTTGATCAATTTTATTTAGATCGTATAATTTTATTTAATTTATTAAGTAATGATTTCTATTAATTTAAAAAGCCAATTTAGTATTGTTGTATGTGTCTTTTTAGTGTTAGAATTAGGGATAGTTTCACTTAGGATTATGGTTTTCATTGAAGAGTAATATATTTTGTATTAAACAATATCATTAAATTATGAGTTGACAGATTATTAGTTATCGATTGAGTTAATTCTTTAATATTGTTGGTCTTTATGGATTTATTTGATTTAAAAGAAATTTTTGAAAAAAATAATGTTATTCTTATAAAATAATAATCCTTTTAAATTAGTTGTTTGAATGATTGGTATAGTAGTTTAATCTTCTCATTATTTCTTAAATTAACAATTAAACAAGTTGTTATGATTTGAAATGGTCATAAATATAGAATTAGTTTGATCAATTAGAATCAATTTATATAATGATGAGATTATCTAAAGCGTGTAGAACTTGTGATATTATTATCCATCATTAGGCCATAAATATACATATGGAAATTTAAGTTAATTTGTCCTCATTTTACCAATTATATAAATTCCACTTGTCCATTTAGAAACCTTTTAAATGGAAAAAGAGCTTAGAAATTAAGGTTTTTTTAAATTAAAATTCTTAATTATTTATATGTAGCATATGTAGAAATGAATATATTAGCTGGTTTTCCACTGTTTTGAATTCAATATCAACCATTAATTAATTGAACATTATAATTAAAAAGGCTATTTTTTAAACCAAAACTCATGTGTGTGTGTATATATATATATTCCGCTATTTTTGTAAGAGGATGGGTGGATTTACAATATAAAATTTAATCTTAACGGCATCTAATTAAACTTGAATGTTTGGATACCACAAATTAGATGTGTGTGTTTGTGTATATATCTATTTATTAATATGATCCACTTATGAATTTAGCCACAAATAAATAAAATCAATAGATTTGATTTATTCATTACCACGAGAAAGACAAAACCCACTTTTTTCCTCCCTTGATTCTTAAATTAATATCTATATTCACACATAATGAAAGCAAATTAAGAAGACTAAGCCTTGAAATAATTATAAAAATTCCTTCAATGAGTTAAGTAATTAATTTATTTAGCATGCATGAAGATTAATTCTCATGCATGTGTTTCAACAAGCTATTGTTGCATGCAAACACAAGATCATTGAATCCAAATTGGCGGCTCCTGATATATATATATATATATATATAGCATTAATATATATAATGCATAACTTGAAAGAATTCCATGTTCACAAGGAAGAGAAGTTGGAAACATAATAATGCATGTATGAGACCAGAATGCACATGCATCAGAGCTGTTCAACTGCTCTACCGTTCCAAATGATCATGTTCATGAATTCAGTTAAAATAGCACCACAAGTGTGAGACATGTTGATCATATGTTCATTGATATTTTGCAAGATGATGATGATGATGGCATGCATGCATCCTTTGAGAATTAATTATTCTGAACTCATTAAAAATGTGTGATAGTGAAAGTAGAAGCATATATGTGTGTGTGTGTGTGTCTATATATATATATATATATGCATGCATATATCCTTCTGAGAGTCATTTTAAACTCATTAAAAATGTGATAAGAGTGAAAGAAGAATATATATATATATACATAGAAAAGGATGAACGTTAATGTGCTTTTAATTGTTTGATTAACTACTTGGGAGTCTTGGAAGTGATGATAGAATTACCTACTTTTTTACTAACTAATGGATATTAATTATATGATTAAAAAATATAATTAATCTTTCGAAAGTCAAATTTGGGCCTAATATTACGTTCCTAGCCCATGATACAGGCCTTTGTCCTTAATCTAAAGTCAATTCGATTAAACTATTAATTGTTAATCATATATATATATATATATATTCTATCAAATTTAACACCAAAACGTCTAACTTACAACTTGCTATTTTATTCAAATATTTAATTTAATTAAAACTTGTAATTAAATCACCATGATAGATATATTTTCATGATCAAAATAAATTTGGCTAGAAATAATAAAAATAGATCCAAGTGTATTAATTAATAATTCAATATTTGTAAAATTAATTGCCTTCCAAGTGGGTCTCACAAATCATCTGGCCTTCATCCTAAACTTAATTTTCTTTAAATTATCCTTCAAAGTTCATATGATGGATATATAATTAACCTCTATATATGCAATTAATTATTCTATTGACAAAATTTGGGACTAAGCCACTTTCTATATATGCACTTGCCATGCAATTACAAAGCAACAACAAATGTGTATAATATAATATTATATTATATATATATCAAGGTAGCATATATGCTAAGCATGCAAAGATGACCAATGACATGAAACTTTGATGTAAAGATGAGGTGTAGAGATAAAGCATAGAATTTATAATTTAGTTTAGAGATGATGATGCATATATATATATATATATATATATATGGGCCTAGCTTTATAGATGTTTCCTTGAATTGTAACAAGCTTAAATAACTAATTATGATATCACTACTTACATGCATCTTGAGTACCTGCATGTTTAATTTGATTATTATCTTGAGTATTTAATGATATCTTTAACTCAATGTGAGAAGTTCTAAGAGATTAGTAAACAATTAATTGTATTATTCTATTACTGCATCCTATGAGGAATCTAAACCTGCCTGATCACTATGAATTATATACTAATAGAAATATAAAAATATATAAAAGTTCGCATCTATATAACTTTAAAACATTATTAATTGTTTCCATGTTACTCTCATATCCATATATAGATTATATTTTAACTTTATCCATTTGATTTACCATTCAATAATAATTTCATGTTGTTCTGATCATAGTCATATAGATTACAAGTTAGCTTTATCCATTTGATTTAGGGTGTCGTGGTGGCGGCTATAATTTTTTTAATGAATAAAAAATAGATAAATCACGAATACATTAATTAAAAAGAAACTTGCATCAATAATAGATAGAGATAGAGATGGAGATGGAGAAATTAATATGGATTAAAAAGTGGTCAAGCTCTTTGCTTTCTTGAATGAAAATGCAACTCCTTTGCAAAAGGAATTGAAGCATTTGAGATAAAACTATGTAGTGTGATGGCTTAGCATGACTACCTATCACATTGGTGAGATGCCTTAGCATTATCTACATTAATTGATGAGATGCCTTTTGAGGATGTGGAGGAAATATATATATCCAAAATTCTTATCTTTTGAAAAAAATAAAACTTAATATACTTCACAACTATTGTTCTTTCATGTCATGCTCATCAACAAGGCAGAGTTAGTCTCCATCAGTTCATTAATTGTTTTCTCTATTTTTAATAACAATAACAATTTAAAATTAATTTATAAAGAGTTTTTTTTTTGCTTAATTACACTATAAAAATAAAATTCTAATTATATACTACAAAAAGTAAATTATATATATACTTCTGAATAAAAAACCAATTAAAAAATTTATTAAAACGTAAACTATCATTTACACTCTTTTCTTCATTTATCTTAGAAAAAGAAAGATAAGTATCAATTTATATCTTCACATAAAATATATGATTAATTTTTTATTTTTTTTTAAAAAAGAAGTAATAAAAATCTTTTCATCAGTGTAATATAAGTAACATGATTTTTTATGGCACACTTTTAAGGAAAAAAAAAGTATCAATTTATATCTTCACATAAAATTTATGATTAATTTTTTTATCTTTAAAAATATAGAAGTAAACAAAAACCTTTTCATATATAAGTGTAATATAAGTAACATGATTTTTAATGGTACACTTTTTAGGGTAAAATGGATACTCATCATCTTGCACAAAGAGACATCTTTTTTCCACATTTTGCAAGGTTGAAAGTGGGGCCATCAATGAAATATCAAACATTGATATTGAAAGTACAACATATGATATATATAAGAAAGTGTGATCATCTCAAATATATATATATTGTCAAGCATTTAAAATATTCAAAAGGATTAACATTAATTCAAATCAAAGAAAAAGACCTCAAGGTTCTTTAATTTGATTAAACATAAAATCAAACTTACAAGTCAAACACAACAACTTCATGATCAAGTTCAAAGTACCAAACTAATTAAATATATATATGCACATTAATTAATGATGCAATCCCAAGTGAGAGTTCAAGAGTATCTGTTGATTGAAAAGAAAGGGCTGGTTCATCATCAAGCATGAAGAAGTAGTAGTTGTAGTAGTAGTGCTAGTGTTGATCTTCTTGAAACTTGGTTGATGATGATCACCACCATCTTCTAACAAGCGTTTGTGACAGTTCTCAGTAGCAGTAATATTGTTAACATTCAAGAGTACTTGATGATGATCATGATCATTTTGTTCTAAAGTTCCAAGAATCTCAGAAGGATTATCAAACAGTTGGTTGAGAAGTTCAGACAAAGATGAAGACTTGTGAAGATGATGATCATGATCATGTTTAGTGATTATCAATGAGTGTTTATCTTCTTCTTCTCCTTCTTCTTCTTCTTGTTCATGATCTCTTTCATTTGACACATGGTAGTTCTTCTTGTATATTCGGCACAGCACCCAATCATCAAGCTGCATGTATGTTCATATATAAATACAATTAGTCAACATAACTTTGATAAGAATATATATATATATATATATAGAACAAACACAAACATACCCTCATGGAGGAGTCTCTAAGAGGGAAGGGTTTGAAGGAATGAATGGGAATTTGAGGTTGAGAGATGAGTCTATACTCATGCATGATCCAGTTGGTTTTTGAACCTTTAGGAGGTTTGCCTTTGTAGAAGACAAGAGCTTTTTTAACACCAATGCATGAATGAGGATGAGTTACAGTAGTTGGTGTGAGAGAAGTTGATGATGATGAAGATGATGCTGATGATGAAGATGTTGAATGGATTGGTTTATCAGTTCCAGTGGCTTTCCAGTAACCAGATGCTGCAGCTCTGTTTGGTCTTACACCATTTGGATATTTCCTATCTCTTGGTGTAAAGAAGTACCATTCTCTCTCTCCAAACTTTGCTTTTGCTGTTAATTCCCATACATACCATCAATAAGATATATCATATATATATATATATATATAAAATAAAAGAAAGCATATATAATGAAGCTAAAGAGTATCAGAACACACACAGACACAGAGAAAAGAGAGAAGGAATATTATAAAAGACATATAAAGAGAGAAATTAAAGTAAAGAGTATCAACAAAGACACACACACACAGAGAGAGAGATTATTATAATTAAGGTCTCAATCAAAAACAAAAGAAAGGAAAAACAAGTTGGTTATTTGGTTAATCTTTAACCTTTATAATATATAATTTCAGGTTTTAGAAACTCATAAACAACACAAGAAAGAAGATAAACAGTATCAAAATATCAACACAAACAAAGAGAAAGAAAAAGATAAAGAGAGAGAGAGAGAGACTAACAAGGGAGATCCCATGGGTTGAACTTATAGATATCAACGTCGGCGATGATGGGCACCGGAGAGGAGTCGGCGGCGCTGGCACGGCGGCGAAGGTAGTGAAGTATGAGCTCCTCGTCGGTGGGGTGGAAACGGAACCCCGGTGGGAGGGTGGCTGTGGGGTTGGTCATCTCTCAAAGCAAAGGAAGTGAGCTATAAAACTAAAAGGCGTAAAATTATAAGAGAAAATGGAGAGAGAGGGGGGTGGTTTTATCAAGGAAGTGGGTGTTTTGTCGTTTAGTGATCTTGGGATATGAATGGAATTTTATTAATTTATTAAGGGTTGATGTGGTACTGGATGTGCTTTTGCAGTTTTTGCCCTTTTTTTATTTTTTTATTTTTTTTGTTTCTTTCGCACGTGTGGCCTGACACGTCATCGTACACGTGTTTTTTTTTAAAATTTTTTTATGTTCTTTCTTTGAATTTTATTTTTTTAAATTCTAAAAATAAAAAAAATGTTTTCATAGACTACAGTAAAAGGGCTTCTGCAGCATAAGTGATAAAGAATTTCTTTTTCAAATATTGAAATTTTAAGAGAAATTTTTATTTGAGGCAGTTTGGCTTAATTTTTACTCACTCACTTACAAAAATTAAATATTTTAAAATTAAATTTTTATTTGTTATAAATAATACTAAATAGTTATGAATTTTATTTTTTTTTATAATTAATTATTTGAATTTTTATCTAATAAATTAAATTTTATTTAATTGTGATGTAATTTTTTTTTGGTTTAGAGAAAAATATTTATTCAAAAAATTTTATCTATAAAATGTTAGTTACCAACTTTAACGTTTTGGACAAAAATATATATATATATATATATATTTATATATATAAATTAATATTTTTAAATAAATAAATAAGACTCTCTTCTTACTATCAAAGTATCAATAAAATTAGTATTTCCAAAATTATCATATGCATTATTATTAGCTGGTTCCCAATATGAAAAAAGCTAGAAAAATTCTCAAAAAATATTCCCCTGTTATAATCACTATTTCCCTTGATAAAAAATGATTCTCTTAATATGATTGGCATTTACTTGTTTGACCATATTGAAAAATATATGATCATTTCATCAAATCTGATAATAAACTCTTTTCTATAACCACAAATAATGCCAAAAACATTATGTATATATATATAAATATACATATACATGTTCACCATTGATTGGATTATGTAACATCTAACAAGTATATATACTCTCATATACTTTTTTGCTTGATCAAGTTCATGTATATCAAACCCAAGCCAAATGAATCAATGGACCAAGACTAAGTCAAAAGTGCTAATCCAAGTGGCACAAAATGAGAACTCAAGTCCAAAAGGTGGTGGAAACTTTGGTTAGGTTAAAGTCCATGTCCATAGTGGTCCATTTGATTCCTAATGAAGGATGAGAATTAAGGATAAGATTGGGCTTAATGTCAATTAATCAAGACCAAAATTGGATTAGTGACTGTCATTAGCTTGAAATTCCTACTTTAATTGTGTGCCAAGGAATATAAATGCATGGAATGTATAGTATTCTCAAAGCAGAGAATGTAGCTATCAATGTCTATGAAGAGAATTTTAGATAATGGTGCCTTCTGCAACTTTACATAAATTCTATGTTTAGTAATATTTGTTGGCATTACCTAATTGGCTTCAAATATTAAGTTTAGGGTTTCAGAATCAAGATTTCATACATCAATCGAGTATCTTTGATTAGAATTAGGTTTTATTGGATGCTCATTTGCACTTTAGGATAATAAACCGATGCATCTAATTAAGTAATTCTGAATGATAAGTTGTGTATAATTTGCATATATTATATGATGAATAAACGTGGTACTTGACAAGAGGAATTATTTGTTTTGCCTGGTCTCATCTGCATATATATCTATTTCATATATTGATCTTATGACTTGTAAATTAAATATAAATATAGTTATGAGAATATTTGATATGAAGAATATATTAATTTAGGTTTATTCTATAGTTCATCTTTTAACAAATCACACAAAACTATTTATTTAATTATATTAAATATTTCATTTGTGAATAATTGAACTAAAAGTCTAGATCAACTTAGCATATTAAAAATAATACTTTAATCAATGAAATGAAAAGCTTAAAACATCATAATCGAACAAATTAATTAAATTAATGAAGAAAAAATATTTTATATTATAAAGTAAATTAATACCAAACAAATAAAGAACTAATGTTAGGGATGTTTCACCAAACAAAAAAAGTATTCACAAGAGATATAAAGGAACAAATACATGATCATAATCATCTGCATGTACATCTTTTGACCATAGTTGAGGAGTCTCAATCTTTAATTTTAAAAACAAAATAAAAAAAAAGGTTTAATTAATTTCATGGAAATTAAATGGAATAGTGGGCTAGAATTCCTTGTTCTTATTCTTGTTCTTTAGTGGATTAAGGGACAAGAAAGCACACACGTGTGAGATGAGAAAAGCGTGTAAGGCGTGTTGTTTTATCATGGTTGGCCATTATAAAGTTATTCAAGAATGACAAGCATTCAAAGAAGATAGAAGATAAAAAAGAGATGATGATGATGATGATGATGGTGATGATTGATGAATATAAATGCATGCAATGTGGCATATAAACGAAGCCACCTCATTGATTGGGACGTTACATGGGGACGTGGCCCTCATGCATGCACATGGATTATTATACCATGTTGATTATGTACGTGGCATGAGCTCTAAGATATATGCTTCTTCTTCAACATGCTATAAGATATTTTTAATTTGGGGAAATATATTCTAGATACTCATTAGTTATAGTATATATATATATATATATATCAAATAAATATAAGATTTTTTTCAATAAAAGCAACAAGTGTGCACCATTAAAGAGTTGTCACAATGGTGCATTAGTTACAATGGTTTATTAATCATCTAGGAATTCATTAACCCGGTTAGGGACCAAATGAGGTGTGATGAAAGTCCATGTGTACGTTAAGAAGATTTTCAAAAATCAAACCGAGTTAATAAATTCTTTTGCTAGATATACAACTATGGAGAGGAGAGATACAATACCTCCCACATGAAATTTAGAAGACCATATTTAAATGATATCGTGAACAATACATTGCCCCAGAAACAGTAATGAACAGTATTACTATATTGTCACTATAGTATTTCAGCGCGGGGTTTCGACCTAGTGCCTTACCCATCACTGCCATGTGCCAATGCCACAGGGCTACCAGTAACTTGTCTATAAGAATTATTTAATAAATAATATCTTAAGGTGCAATGCTTGACAAAATGATATTACAGGACACACGTTATAATTATTTGATTGATATTTTGGTAGATATTTTAGTTATCATATTTAACTTTTATCAAATTATTGAAGACAACCATTTTATAAAGGTTTTTTTTTTTCATTTTTTTTCAAGTGAGCATGTCAATGTTTCTTTTATATATGTCATTATCAATGGAAAGAAAAAGTTTAATAAAACAACGACACAAAATAAATTTTTTAAAAGTTTTATAGATAAGGTTGAAAATATTACAATATTATCAAAATACCCTATGTGAATTTACATGCAATATGTCATATTATAAATTAATTTTCTATATCCTTGACACACTATCTCTCTAATAAAAACCAAAGTACTAGATAAAATAAATAAATAATTCAATGAATAAATTTACACGTTGATACGCTAATATCATTGATGAACATATTCTTAGTGTAATCTTAACAAAAAAAGTAAAAAAATATATAATTTAAAGCAAACCAAACAGTATTGTTCTTAAACAGTATTGTTCTTAGAAATATTTAAAATAATGAACTTTATTTTATAAAAAGTCAAGTATTTTTTTTTATTTGAAAATGTGAAGAATAATTGAACTCAAATAGGAATAACATAAGATATTTGAATTTAATTTGAAAAGTTGAAAAAAGAAAAAGATTCAAGATGTACTTTGAGCTCACTTGGCCAATTTTTTCTTTCCATCTTTTAGACTTTTTAAGACATGAAAGATGGGATTGAATATTTAAACTCTTCCAAATTATCTTTATATTAATTATTAAAGTTTTATGCGGAAAAATGTTTTGAAAGTTGACATCTTTTCTCTCATAGATTAATAACCATTTGGTTTCTTGGCTTTGAAGAACTTATCACTCAATCATGGAGCACAATAATTGCAAGAAAAAAAAAAGGAAAAATAAAAATAAAAAATAAAACATAGGATTGAGATATGAGCTTACTTGGCCTTTTTCATAAAGACATAAGAATTGAGAAAGGAAAGTGAAAAGTGAGTGACTTATTAGATGAAGGAAGCATGCCAATAGTTGCTTTTGTGACTAAAAAGTATAATAGATGTTGAAAAGGAGAACGTCTTGATCATCAATGTGCAAGAAAGAGAGAAGTTATTTAGATTGATTGAGAGTCTTTATTATTTAACTTTTATGTAGTGTTTGATTGAATATGATTTTAGATCAAAATATTTAAAACTAGAATTAAAACTTATATAACAAACTTAGAAGGATACTTTCAAATCTAAGGAAAAAAAAATAACAAACTTCACTATTTTGTCTCGTTAATTAACTCATAACTTATCTGGTATCTCTATTTTATATTGAGCCAAACTAATACATTTCAACTCTAACTATAATAGTGCAACAAATACAATTATAAGTAATCTTTATACATGAATTACAGAAGTGAGAAACATAAAATAGAAGAATCTTAATTTAACCACTAGTGCAATATAAAAATTGATATTTTAATTTTTTTTTTCCTCAATTTAAAAATTAAGGGTTTGATCCTGTAACCTGTTCACATTTATATATATAAAACTTACTTAAATGAGGGAGTGAGTGAGCAAAATGAATGAAATGGTACCTTTAGATGGTGATGAATTTAGAGTTAGAGGCAGAGAAAGTAAGGGGTGCAAGACATTCTTGAGGATTTGTGTAAAAATAATCCTCAACTTTGGGATTCCCTGAAATAACATTTCTTATGGTTGGTTGGCCAACTCTATTCCTATGTGTTTCTTGAACAGCATCTGAGAATTGGTACCATGTTAAGCTTCCATTTTTGTACAAATCCAAAAGCTCCACCAATTGTCTTGTGTCCAAAGATATAGTTGTCCTAAATCCGGCAAATCTGTACACCCAAAACATTAATATAATTAAATATCAAAAAGTATGTTTCCAAATTATATATATATTATATATCTATATATTCTAATGTTTGAACATTGTTTAATTTTAGTAAAAATGAAGCTGAGTAGTACATAATCATGGACTCCTATTATATTTTGATTTATAGTAATGTATAAGAGAAAATTAACTACCAATCTGTCAAAGTTTACAGCTTTTTTTAATTAATTTTTTTTATTCTTTTTCTCCTACCATTCGGTCATTCACTTTTGAATGTTTATTTTTTTTTTTTTAATTCTTATCACCTTAGTAATTTTTATAATACTAAAAAAACTCCTATCACAGTTTAAAAATCTTATCTTGCAGGTGCCATAACTCACTTTCTTTATACCTAGGCATAGGGCCCGCTAATGTAGGGGTGAACTTGCCCGGATTATGCTTAAGAATAGTTTTGTCGGCCAAAGATAAGCTCGCCTCCCTTACATCTTATTATAGA
The DNA here is from genome assembly GCF_009730915.1 of Dioscorea cayenensis subsp. rotundata. Taxonomy (NCBI): domain Eukaryota; kingdom Viridiplantae; phylum Streptophyta; class Magnoliopsida; order Dioscoreales; family Dioscoreaceae; genus Dioscorea; species Dioscorea cayenensis. Next base: position 18,315,371 of record NC_052482.1, read on the forward strand.
TACATTGGAAGGGGTAAGTTTGCCCTTTCGCTCGCAAGGGTAGACTTGACAGCAAGGGGTGAGTTTACCCTCTTACGCAAGCCATAAACAAATTAGAGGGGGCAAGCTCTCTCTTTCATGAGCAGGCGCATTTGGAAAAGAGAAGTGAGATTATCCTTTCATACCCAAGCAAAGAAGTATTAGAGCAAGAGCGAACTTGCCACTCCACCACATGTTCTACTGAACAAAATTAATAATAACTTGACAATTTCATATAAATTTTAACTTGAAAATAAATTATTATAAAATCATAAAACTTTTAGCAATATAACAATTATAAATTTCATAGGTTTTTTCTTTTAGGATCAGAAGAATTCAATTAGTATCCTCTCTATATGTGTATATACATATCATTAATATTATAATTTTTAAAAAAATAATAATAATACCTGCGATGTCCCTCAACAACTTTAGCCATATTGCCTTTATAAGTAGGGATAAAAACATCACTTTCAATAGAAACAAGGTAATCCAATGCCGCCATTTTTGTGGAGTGATTTTTAAAAGGCCTTAGTTCATCAGCACTAAGTAACATTTCTTTGTTCACCTAATAAATAATAATAATAATAAGGTAAACATAAAAAAAAAAAATCATATATTCAAACACAACCCTTATGGAAAGGGAAATTGAGATCAAAAGAAAATAATAATAATAATAATAATAATAATAATAATAATAATAAAAAATTCATTAACTCACAAGATTTGGATATGCAGTTCGGAGTGCACTAAGTCTTCTTCCACCCCCATATATCTTTCCTGCTGCAATGTAAATCTTAGTATTTTTCTCAATACCAAGAGCTTGTAAAATTAGACCTGTTTCCTCCGGTGTAAGTGGGCATAACCCTGCCAATCTTTTTTTCTCTGAATCTATAAATTTCTCTTTCCACCATGGAAATGCATATCTAACAAGATCGAAATTTTTTTTTTCATACTCTTATAATTAAGTAATTAATCGATGAAAAAAACAAAAACAAAAACAAAAACAAAAACAAAAACAAATGTAAAGGACTGAACCTTAGTTTTGTAAGTTGCTTGACTTCTTGATCATTGCATCCTTGTAAACAACCGGAAAATGCTAACATGTCCATTTCGTATCGAAGATGGAGTACGACGAAAAAACCACTTTTTCGAAGCAAGGAAATAAGCTTGTTGCCTAATGCTTCAATCTCTGGAGTGAAGCGTAATGCTTGGTAATTTACTCGGCAACGTAATTTTTGGAGCTCACTTGGAAGGTTGTTTGCAAGGCGGGAATCCGTTTTATTGAAAAAAACTAATTTATTCTTCCGTATAAGTGGTAAAACCTATAAATTTGATATATTTTTTTCTTTGATAAATCAAGTCTCATTAAAACAATTATTAAATCACTTGAATTTAAAAACAAAATTTAATTTAACCTTTTCTAAGTAGTACTTCTCATTAGACCAGCTGATTGGAGACATAGAAAACAAATTGGTGCGAACTTTCTCACTGAACTTTTGTGGAAGTGATTTTATGATCTTGACTTCGTCTCTCAAAGAATCAATGAAGTGTTGAACATTAAAAATATCTTCAAAATCACTATAAATATAAAAAGAAAAACATAAATAAGAGAAAATAATTTTAAATTATAACATAAAAGCAAAAGATTTAAATTAATACCTGGAATCTGCCCAGAATGATCTTTTATCAAGTTGTGGAACGAGTAATGTCAAATTTAGATACCGAGCAATAGTAACCATATCGCAAATCTATACATGAACTCACAAAGAACAATTGGAAATTATGATTTGGTTGACAATAATATATATATATATTTATAATAACTAGAGATCGCATTATATAGAATAAAAATAATTATTAAAAAATTAGATCGAAATTAAAATTACATACCCCAGCTCGCATTTGATTCAAACCTCCATTGCTAGAAACCCAAAGGTAACCATTGCTTTTATAAATCCCTAAACAAGTTTAGTAACACAAATTTTAATATAATCAAATCATACAAAATCATATTCTTTATTTTTAATATCTCCATATTATTCTCTTACTATTATGGTTATTAATTAATAAAAATCAATAAACACAAAGTAAGGGGAAAAAAACAACATAAACATTAAAATCACTGATTATTTCATCCATTCCTATAAATACACAAAAAAACATAAAAAAAGCTTTTATGAACCAATTTACTTTTTGTTTATTTTTAATATTATTACTATTCTCTCTATTTTAATAATAAATACAAATAAAATTAGCACAACCAAAAAAAAAACAAAATAATAAAACCTCATAATATATACACCGAAAGAAACATAAACTATTGTTTCATACATTCAAATAGACATAAAAATTATCATCATAAAGCTCTACGATGTATCAATTTATAAAAATTTTAATTTTAATATTTCTAATATTCTCCCTAATTTTTTAATAATAAATATAGATAAAATCAATAAATACAACAAAAACAAAATAGAAAAAAACACCATATATAAAAAGAAAAAGCCTCAAACAAAGAAGAGAAACTGACTTTTAGGAGGAAGGAGAGCAGAGGAAGAGTAATGTTCTTGGACCGGCAACATGTCGGAAAGCTCCGGCAGAGTATCGCCGACGGTGATGTCGGTGCCGGTGGAGTAATAGCAAAACCACAACCTTTTGGACACAAGAAATAGTTGAATCATGGCAGTAGAAAACAACAACATTGTAGTGAGAACACTTAGTGTTCTCATGTTCCATGTCATCAACTTAGCCTTCTTCATCTTGTCATCAAATTAGCATCACCTTCCTAACATATTTATATTAATCGGAGAAATATTAGAAAGGAAAAAAATAAAAGAAAATTTGATGTTTTTTATTTCTCCTTGTTTTCCTTGTTTTTAGGATTATGTTGTATATGTACATATATATTTATAATTTTGATAATTGATAAAGTATGTGATCTTTTTTATGTTTATAATTTAAAAGGTTAAGATAGAAATATAACTTCTTCTTTTTTATCTAAAGGTTAAAATGGTTGTTAATATTTTGTTGTTAGTTAAGATGAATTTAGAGATAAATATTTGTTAGTAGAGGATTTTATTGTTTTTTTTATTTATTGAAATAAATAAATTAAGTGTAAAATACAAGGTACTGGGATTTGTTTTTGTTGTTTTGATTTTTTTTAATTTTAAATTATTTTTTAAAAATAAATTTTTAAAACAATAAATTTGATGACATTTATAATTAATGGGATGATCAAATGGTTATGAGAACAGAAATGGTTCAAGATTTACAAAATACAGAGTAAGAGAGTTGTTTATGGTGAACGGAATGTATAGAAAAATAAATTTTTTTTATTAAGAATTATTTATTATCTTGAAATTCATTTTAAAAATGTAGAAATTAAAGTAAAATACTTTTAAAAACAATATTTCAAATCTCAGTAATGTTAAATTGCATGCAAACATTTGTTATTGAATTTTCCCCCATATATTTTATAATAAACAATTCTGAAACAAAATCACACACTCAAAAATAAAAAGCATGTGAACAGACATCAACAACAACAACAATTTAAATATATTTATGAAGTAGTAAGTTCAAAAAATAAGAAAGTGACAACAGAATCCCTACCTCTGTTTCTCATAGACCAAAAAAAAAAGAAAAAAGAAACATGACAAATTGAATTGAAGACATGATTCTCTACTGTAATTACAAATGGCAAAATGAATAAATTCCAAGTCAGTGAATCTCCAGTGTTGTTCCAAGAGTTCTGAGCTTTGATCTCCCTGTTTGCTAAAACCGCGAACTTGATGAAGTATTATTTGGCCACTAAATTTGTATGGCAATGCTGCCACATTGAAGAAGGTTGGTATCAAATGCAGGATTATGGCAAGGTTGGTTTATGCCGATGATGCAACTTCAATGGCGCTACCGAGTGGCCATGCTGCCTCGACAAAGGCATTGCTGTACTTCACTTTCTTCACCAGTGTGATGTCCTGAGATGGATCAAGACCTGTGGATGATATAGATAAAAGATCAATTATGGTGTATTCTGTGGAAGAATGTTGTTTCCTATTTTGAGTTATTAACAAAAGTTTTTGTCTGCAGGGTAAGATGGAAATTTAATAAAGGGTAAAGTGTTTGAAGATTGAAGAGTGGGAAAACATACCAAAGCCGTCTACAAGCAATGTGAACTGATAGACAAAATCCATGCATAAATATGGAAGGGTGTCCTCTGCTACATCAGGGTAGGTGGACTTGGCTTCATTGACATTCATTTTGCAGATGCGCTTTGCGGCTTCCTCAAAATTTGCAGGTTTCACCGTGACGGAAGGTGCTGCAGAATCTGCAAAACCAGCCTGAGTTGATGAAAGCAAGATTAGTGGCCGGGATTTAGGAAGAGAAGAATAGAAAATGCTGAGTATGGTGAAAATGATAGATCACCTCCACAGCCCTATCAAAGAAAAAGGATGCTACAAATAGCTTTGCCTGGCCAGCCCCACCACCGCCATTCCATACACCACCAAATGTACACTTCATGTGTGTGCATGTTGGTTCGTCAATTTTGAGAGCACTGACAGCATTACTTCTGCATTTGTCATAGCTTGGACCGGATGGCGAAGCTGAAGCTGGGAATGTCTCATCACCATACTTGAATGACCCTGAAGTCAACATGAGAGAACAAATAATTCAACCTAAAGGAAGGATATAACATCTCAGTGAGATGATTATAAATGAGAAGAGGTAAGCCTATTCTAAAGAGGAATAGGCAGGAAAGCCCCTCAATATGTCAGTCCAAATCCAACCAAAAGTCAGACAAAAGGAAATGTTCGAGGCCTCATTCAATTTCTATATCCCTCTATCAGCATGGAATAGAACAATGCTATATAATTGCAGCATTTAGAAGAGACAACTCAACCAGAATCAGATGTCCACTAACACTTTAAGCAACAGATTGCTATGTTTATGTCCTGGTAACTATGAATCATGAAAGGATTACCCATGACACAATAAAAAAGTTCTCACAGAATGCAAGAGAAAACAGCATTGTTAGTCGTGCATCTGCTCAAGCAAGACTTTGGCAATAATGAAGGTTTTCTAGATAAACCATATGTAAATTCATGTACACAACAGATTTGTCACAATTGCAAGTGAGTGAGAATAGACATGGCAAAGCAGTTACAAATAGATGACCGACAAGCTATCACCAGACTTTGGAATTTCAAATAGAAACAAATGGAATCATAAAAGTTTTTGCCCTGGAAGTCAAAATCCTTGATTTAATAGTTTCCAAGGATTTAATAGTGCAAATGTCCAACATACCATGATGGCCGCCTAAGATGCAATGGCTATAGGGGTCATCACCAGACTTTAGAATCTCTGCTCGAGCAGCCAATAAACCATAGTGCAAGTAACTATAAAAACGACAAAACAAATTGTTAGGCACGTTATCTTCACCGAAGGAAAACTTCATGGAAAATCATCTTTAGCATGCTTTGGGCATAATATGTAATGTTTTATAACAAAAATATCCAAACAAAACCATTACGCCCCTAGAATCATAATAAAAATGTGATTTCAATGCTCATCTGCCTAAAAGTGTCCTGATTATAGCTTTTAACATAAGAATAACATAAATCTTCTGAGTCAAAGAATTGTCATGTCAAACCTGTGAACATAGAGAAAGTATTTGGTCCCTTTAAGAAACAGAGGCTTCACATATGTATCTTCTCCATTTGATATTCTTGGAGCGTCAGCCGCATCACTTTCTGATATAGCATATGCCATTTGTACAGATCCACCTCCCAAATCAACCACTCCAGCTGTTTCTGAATATGCCTTCCCCAAATTACCTATCAGATAATTTATAGTAACCTAGAATAGGAGATAAGATGCATAAGAACCAGTGGGCTGAAAAAGAAGAAAATATGCACGTATATATAGAAAAAGAGCTACAAGTCAGATGCCGTACAACAATCATACAGTGCCTTGTGTGGATTTCAGAAAAAAAGTTGCAATACTTACCAGTAAACAGCATAGCTAATACTTGACCTTATTTAAAAGCCTAAAGTCCTATTATGCTTACATGTCAACTTGTGGAGATTGCATTATCTGTCATCACTGACTAATTATCCACTTTATCTAATGAGGGAAGATCAGCAGAGATAAGAAATGCACATAGATGACAACATTCCAGCTGCCATATGCCTTGATCTACTGTTCACTAAACCATATAGGAGGAATAAATATAACTACAAACAGTTCTTAGAATGTTATAAAAATATCTTATACATCAAGCCAGATTTAATAACATTCGTACAAACTTAGATGCAAGGCATGAGCAACTACATTATGTTTTTGCTAGTTTAATAACTCCATGAAATTCAGTAGTAAGATCAAACTTGAAATTACCATTATTAAGCAAATTATGTTTTGACAAGTAAATAATAAATCTCTCTGCTTTATAACATATAAAGGTCAAATTGTTGCTTATTCAACACAACATTGCGTAAAAGTTCAAATGCTTATAAAAAAATAAGTATAATTTGTCGGCCAAGCAAAGCAGAGTTTCAAATAAGAAATATAGAAAAGTGTCTTAGAATATAAGGCTGACCAGAGGACCACAACTATCAATCAGGGGAGTCAAGAAAAAGTGGAAAAATGAAACAGACAATGTTAATATGCAGTTTAAGTCAAAAATAACCAAAGTAAGTTCACATGAATATTACCCACTGAAAAGCACCTTCCTGGGTCCCATCAAGAACAGTTACCCAATCAGGCTTGAACTTGAGTGAACTCTTATCTTGAAGAAGATCCTTAACCTGCATAAGTTCAAGATTTCGTAAGGTGACATTGTTAGGAGTCCAAATACCCTTCAATCAAGCCTATGAAAGGTTGGGCTATGTATGAATACCATTTGGATCAAGTGATGTAAAAATAAATCAATGAAATATATTACATTCATTGATTTCAATCCAAACAGAGCATAAAGTCAGCAGTAGCATATTAAAATAAATCAACAAAACTTACTGCTTGCAAAATCTGCTCAGATGTCTCAGCTCCTAGAGCTCTTAGACCAGCAGTTGCCTGATATCATATCAAAGATTAAGGAAAAGCATGAAGAGAAAGAGCAAGTTGCCTTAAAAAATGAACATTTTTAATCTCCAATTAAATGTAAAATAGTATATATGAATTACCCCAACTCTGACAGGTGTACTCCCTCGCAATTCCTTAGGAATCACATTTTCAGCTTTCTCCAAAAGAGAGAAAAGTGAATTTGCAGACTCCTGAGGATCCTTAGCATAGAAACTCAAGCCAGGTTTTTTCTGCATGGATATACACACACAAAAAAAAAAAGTAAGTTGATAAGAAGATTAGCTTATATCTGCAATCAACTCATTGGTAAAAATGATAATGTGATTGGAGCAAATAGGGCTTTCATTATACTATTGATGCAATAGTAGAACACCGGTTAATCAATAGCTCTAGTCTAAGATGCAGTTATAACTTATTAACTAACAGATAGGAAAGTCAACTGCTCTTTCAAAATACAGGTTAGAAGAGTAAGGCAAAAAAGGTACGTATAGATCTGTAAGATTGTAAGGCTTCACAATGCAAAATAATTTGGACTTGGGTGATACCTTACATCATTTACAAATTGAGAAATTACAAGTATAATGGCATACGAATTACCAACACATGATTACATGACCTGTAAAAACTCAATGCTGATATCAATTCAATTCCCCCTTAGAAAATTATGAAGATTCAGTAATTATTGAAAATTATTTAATGGGCAATCTTTTGTGTGCTAAATTGCTAATTAAGTTATCAAGTGTCACTGATTTCCAAACTAAAGCATAAAAATTTGAACTTCAGAGTTAATTCCAGATTTGAAATTGAAATTAGTATGACAACTAAATAAAAAATTGTGCATCTGAAAATCATGTGGGAATTCTGCAAACACATATGCAATCATTCAAAGCATATGTTCTGAGGTAACCTTGTATAATTCATGGTTAACCTCACATTAATGCAACAAAACTTGACACATTATACCGAATCTCCCTCATCATAAAATACATACGAAACTACAACTACAACTACAGAACTACTTGACATTGAATAAGATATTATAATCTGCAACAGTATAAATCATAAACATCTATTAATTCTCAACAAGTTCAATGATTCTGTTTCCTGAAAAGAAAACAAATGTACTTGCGAGATCAGAAAGAGAATAACTGATAAACCACAGCCAGTGAAATAGATTTGAGTCACAAAACTAATCTTAGCAAGCATTAACCAAAATATAAAATTAAAAAAATCCAAGAATGCACGACTGTATCAAGCCAAAGAGAATCACCTGCTCAAATAGCTCGATTTCATTGCCAATGGGCAACAGATCCAAGTTCTCATCAAAGCAATAGACATGAACCCTACTCCCCGAACTCCCCGCATCGAAAATAACAGCATAGCTCTTAGATCTCCCATCGACCGCGCCACCTCCAGGCACCGTCTTCCTCCCAGTGACCACGTTAGCATCCCGAGAAAAGTCCCTGGTCGAAGGAGACCGTGGCATGAGGAAGAGAGCGAAGGTGATGAGAAGGATCGGAGCAGAGACGACGAAGATGACGCCGCGGTAGCGGTGGATCTTGTCGGCAAGCGGTTCCTGGCGGCCGCCTGGGCGCTTCATCCTGGCGTCGGCGTCGGCCGGAGCAGCCGGGAACGCGGCGGAGAGCTCGGCGGCGGACGGCGAGCGGTAGCGGATCTGGCCGTTGTTCGGCGGCGAGGGTTTCAGCGGAGTCTCTTGGAGGGGATCCAGCTTATATAGTGATCAGAGAGAGCGTGTGAGCCGTTGGATCGGAGGGATCGACGGTGGAGATCCGATCCCCGATCGGAGAATCGCCGGAGAAACAGCAGGGGAACGAGGAGGGGGTTTGTTATATATAAATTTTATTATTATTTTTTTATTACGTTACTGTGGGTTTAGCTTGTCCTCTCAGTGTATGTTTATGTACTGCGATATTACACGTGGCGAGTTTTTACTTGTTGAGGTGACGTTGGTAGGGAGTTGATAGAGTGACACGTGGTAAGGATTAGTTTAGTTGATGTGGTTGAGGTACTGGGTTTGGAGTTAGATGCACCGGAGAATGAGACTTGTTTGGTGGTTTGGTGTGTCGGGTTTGCTTGTGGAGTCAATTTATGGGTTCGTTTTTAGGGTGACTAGTTGGACAGTGCCAGCGTGGAATGGGTCGTTTGAATGGGTCCGTGCGCTGGGGCGCGGGCCCGGTCTGGATTTGATGTAGGTAATTAAAATTATTTAAAAGTCCTTGTGAACTTTTTTTTTATTGCTTGTTAGTCACTGCCTTTTCAAATATTTTAAAAAAATAAAATATATATTTTTTTATTTTGTTTGTTTTTAATTACAGTGATTTATGTTCCTAACTGACTATAAGAGAATGTTACTATTTACAAATAAAATTTATTTTTATAATTTTGATTGATTTAATTAGTTAACAAGGAAACTTAAAACAAAAAATGTTAACTAAATTTAGTTCACATGTTTTCAATTTTTTTAATGAAGCTATTTAAATACAAAATGAAAATTTCTATGAATCTGTAATTTTATTATATTTATATTTTTAAAAAATATAAAAGATATTTTATAATTTTCTCTCGCAAAATTAAGGAATAGTTAGTTTAAAAAATTCACTCATTGAAAGTTTTTTTAAAAAAACTAAATAAATATGTATTTTATTCTTGACAAATGCAACAACGATAATTCAATAAAAAACAGCAAGCCCGCACTTACAACTGAGGGCTTTAATTTTCTAAATCTATGACTTTTTTATAGTAGGGTTGCTGGACTCCTTTAACTGTGTGATCAATTTTTAAAATTAAATTTATTTATGTGATTTAGGAAAAAAAAATCACCATTTTTATTTTTCCCAATAAAAAATAATTTATAAAATAAAATTTTCTTTTTTGGGAATGTCAAAACTCTAGCCTTGAGTTGCACTTAAAGTTATAATTTTGACTTTCCATATTACTTAAGCATTCAAAAAGAGAGTTCCTTAAAACAAAAGATTTAACATAATATATTGCAAAAAAATAATGAAGAAAAAATATGGAGAGAAAAAGATGAAATACTAATATGGGTGGCATGTGTATCAGAATGAAAAATATTAAATGATAGAATTGTCCAAAAAATAAATAAAAAGAATAATAAATACAGGTGACAAATAACCTCAAAATAATATGACAAAAAAGAGTCCATAATAAATGTGTATTAAATAAATATTTATAAAATCTTTATCTAGTTAATCTTTTTGAGAAAGGCGACCAAAGACTAGCTGCGGGACGTCATGACATATGGGAGAGCAGGCTCAACGCCAATCCATGTACCCTCACTTTACATAGGACATGAGGTGCGATCTCGGGTCCTCCCCGAAATAAACGCCCTACGTAAGGGACCCGATACTAATTGACCCAAAGACCGTTGGTCTAGTTAATCTTTTTCACCTTAAAACATAACTATTTGAAATCATAAAGAAAAACGTTAATTATCCTATTAATAAATTTCAAATAAATAAATAAATATATTTATTTATTTATTTATTTATAAATATTATACAAATTGGACGATTTATTAATAATAAATGTGTTGACTATTATTGCCCTGATTTAATTTTTACGATTTGATATAGACTTTAATTTTGTTAAATACGAACTTATTCAAGACTGGCTAACACTAACTGAGTCAAATATTGACGTACTTTTATAGTTAAAAATTAATTTATAAATATAAATTGAATTTCTTTTCCTTCAAAAAAAAATGAATGAAAGTGAATAAGGTTTAAAAAAGTATTTTTTATATTTTTTTAAAACTAATTTTTATTTACTTCATCTGCTTTATATTAACTTTTACATTTGAGGGTTGCACAATGATTAATGTTATTATTAAGTTAATAGTATTAACAGATTTTTTTTTTTTTTACAAATCTATAAAATCATATGTCATATAATCGAATAAAATCCTCTGTCATTATTTTTTTTTTTTAAAAAAGTCGAAAGCCACAATTTTTGTTTACTTTACAGATAAATAAAGATATTTTTTAAAATTTTATAAATAAATATTATTTTTACAATAATATGCACGTAAAAAACTCATTTTCGCATGGGGGTAAATATTTTCTTTTTGTGCTTTAATTTTGGTCACCCAATTTTAAAAAATTACAATTTGGTCTCCTAGCTGTTATAATTTAATTACCCGATATACACTGTTAATGGTGATTATATCTGACATATTACGTCACATACTACGTGACACATTTTTTCTCAAAGATAATATATAAGCTAACATATACTATGTGTGATCACCATTAACAAAGTATATTTTTGTGATTAATTTGCAACAAAAAATAAAAATGAGAGGGGCAAATCTTAACTTTCTTAAGCTAAATGATCAAAATATAGACGATATATTCACCAAAATAGTCTCTGTACTTTTATCTCTCTTCTCTTTTGGTCCCTCTACTCAAAAAATGCTCCCGACTAGTCATTTTACTTTTGAAAATGTGCCCACTTAGTTAGAAATGCTCTTAACCAGTCCCTCTATTTTTAAAAATGCGCCCATAAAGTCCCTCTATTTTTAAAAATGCGCCCATAGTGGGCGCATTTTTAAAAATAGAGGGACTGGTTAAGAGCATTTCTAACTAAGTGGGCATATTTTCAAAAGCAAAGAAACTAGTCGGGAGCATTTCTGAGTAAAGGGATTAAAAGAGAAGAGAGAGAAAAGTAGAGGGACTAATTAGGGTATTATACCAATATAAACACATTGGGTAAATTTTTCCAATGAATACCTAAGTTTTGCCTGATATCAGTTTACACACTAACTTTCAATTTGTATCAAAATGAGCACTAAATTTTAATTTAATTTCTCCAGCTGGATAATTGGGGATTTTTGGTGATGTGGACGCCGGAAAGCTTTCGTGGATGCCTTGGGTCCACGGCACCAGGGCTATAATATTCTGGAGAGAGAAGAAAAGAAAAGGATGATGAGAGAGAAGCTGACATGTACGTCCTACGTGGACTAAAAAAAGCCACATTGGTTAAGTGCCTGAGTTGGTGAGTCGGTGACACGGACCTAGGGCATCCAGACAAGCTTTCCAGCGTCCACATCACCAAAAATCCACAGGAAATCTCCAATTATCCAACTGGAGAAATGAAATTAAAATTTTATGCTCATTTTGATATAAATTAAAAGTAAGTGCTCAAATTGATATAAAACCAAACTTAGGTACTCACTGAAAAAATTTACCCTAAACACATGAAAAACAAGGACTATTTAGGTTGTTTACTTGTTTTTAAAGCTACGAGGGACTGAAAAATAATTTAAATTTTATAAGGGGGCCAAAATGTGAAAATGCCAAGATTAATGGCGGGTTTCGACTCCAATATCATCCCATTTGGTACGATTACGAAACCCTACCACAATCCCATCTCCTTCTCAAAACCACACAAAACCTTCAAACCCTCATCAATGGCGGGCCAACGGAGGAGGCCAAGGACCCCTACCCATCTTCTTTTCCTTATCTGAATCCCTCCATGGCCTCCTCCTTCGACGATGACGATGATTTCGATGAGTATAATCCCCATCCCTACCAGGGCGGCTACAACATCGCTCTTACATATGGCTCTCCCCTTCCTCCTTCTTCGGCTACTTGCTATTCCATAGATGGCGTTTTCCCTGCTTCTTCTTATCCTCCGGTGAGGTCTTCGGACGGGGATGATGCCGTGGTCGTGCCGGATCAGCCGCAGCAGGTGGATTTAGGGTTTCCTTGGTACGATCATCTAGCTTTGGGTTCTTTTGGGGCTGGGCGTGGTTGGGATTATGCTGAGGAGAATTCGCATTGGAGACCGCTGAGGCGGGCTTTGGAGTATCTCTTTGGGTATTCTCATGGTTTTGGCGAGCGGAGGATTGGGGTTGATAGTTATGGGATTCCGATCTATGCTAACAAGAAGCCTGGGGGCGAGATGGCGCTTTCCGTGCAGGTCCAGCCTGCAATCAATCAGAAGATTGAATTCCATGAGGTATTTCTTGCTTTTGACCTTTTTTTTTTTTTGGGCGGTCTTTTGTGCTTATTTTTGAAAATTTATATAGTGGCCATTGGTGAACGGGGAGGAGAGTGCGGAGAGTGCGGGGAGTGCTGAGATTGAGACCAATCCAAATGAGAGGTCTTTCTATGCCTATGAGAACTATGGAAATGAGAATTATTATGGAAAGGAGATTTCTTTCTATGATTATGATAATCGTGGAAATGAGAGTTCTTTCTATGCTTATGAGAACCATCACTATGAGGAGCCTGCTCATGTTCAATTCAGAGAACAAGTTGTGCCTTCTTGGTCGTGGGATGCATTTAATCACAAGGATTATATGGAGCAAGTGAGTTTCTGATCAGTGTAATTGCTTACTTCTGGAATTTAGTTTGATTTTGCTGATGCTGCTCGTATGTCTGGTTTAGAAGGGGAGGGAGGATGAAAGCTATTCCTATGGAAATCTTATCTATGCATATGAGAAGCAGCAATATGAGCAGCCATTGAGTGTTGAGGTTCAGCCAGTTGAGCATGGTTGGGTGGAACAATTGGAATATCATGAGGTTTATGAGGAACAGCCATCCTTCGAGTCTTCCAATTGGGTAGGTTAATTAAACGGTCTTCTTTTTTCTCATTGCTGATCCATTGATAGGACTTTAAATGAGCTGAACTTGGACAAAATTAGCTTAGTTCAAGCTTTGCTTGCACTTGTTATTGAGTGTGACCCCATGTTCGAGCTCACCTTTGGTGATTACAAATTCAATCCAGAATAAATTTTTTTAGGGTCCCAATCACATTTGTTTTCAAAGAATAAATTTTATTTTACACACTCTAACCATTGATACCACTTATCAAGCTAGACTCTAGTTTCGCATGACTTGCTTCTTTATGTGAAACAAACATCCTCTAATTCCAATTCAGTAGGTTGAGTAATCAAACTTCTTTTTCTCATTTATAATGCATTTATGATTATTAGCATGTGTTTCTTGAATGAAAATATGGTGTGCTTCATTGTCTTGTGTGTGCAGTATTCTTCATCATATGGTGAATGGGGGACTGAGATGCATGCCAGTGAGAATTCTCATTATGATTATGAAAGAAGAAACTATTCTGAGCAACCTGAATACTCTGAACTTGAGCCTTATGAGCCAACTTGGTCTCAGTTCCCAGGCTATCTTCAGGATTACAAGGATGAGGTACCTCATGAATACAATAAGTTGCCATCTCCGATCTTTTATGTAAATTTTGTTTGCCCTGTAGTATTCCACTTTTTGATATTTCTGGATTTTAGCCTTCATTATGTTTCTGGTAAATTTTAAAAAGCTATCTATTAATTCATCCAATCTTAATAAAGGTAGTAATTTTCGGTTAATGGAATGCAGTTATTTAGTGCAAATGAATTTCTTACTTGAGTATTAGTATGGGAATTTCAGATATGTTTGATGCCTTGTATGAACCCACAGATCAAAATTTTAGAGAGTGTTCCATCAACGTTTCTTCATTATTCCTGTAACAATGCCCTCATGCCCATATAGTGTTCTTTTCTTTCTAGATCACAAATCAAATTAATTTGTTTTAATTGATAGAGAGGTGGCGTTTGGTTAGATGCAAGTTTAAATGCAGTAGATTTCTAGTTACAATGTAACTTGAAGTACTTGGTTTTTAAAATACAATGCAGCAAAATTTAGTGTTTAATTGTATGCACCTAGAGATGTATTATAAAATTTTATTTTTGGTTGAAAATATTTGTTATATATATGTATATGTATATATATGTGTGTGTGGTTGAAAAGATTTGTTATATATGTATATATATATATGTGTGTGTGTGTATACATACATATTTGCATATGTATATTTATACAAACATGCATATGTATGTTTATATATATATATATACTTATACACACACTTATACAAATATATACATATATATGTATATACATGTGTATAAGTGTATGTATATGTGTGTAGATGTGCATATATGTATATGTATGTATATATATACATGTAAACATACCTATGTATGTTTGTATAAATATATATATATGTGTGTACAAGTGTATGTATGCGTGTGTATATTCATATATTCATATATACATGTGTATATGTGTGTGTATATATATCTATATATGCATATATATGCATATATATATATATATCATCTAAGGATTTTCAACTCCTGGGATTTTGACTTACGTTCAATTTGGACATAAGTCCAAATACATCCGTGGGAGTAATTAGTTTTACTTTAGTGTGTTAAAATCTCTCAAATCAAACAAAAGATTTTTGAATGTGGTATTTATAGTTATATTGTACTTTTAAATACCACAAAACAAACACTACCTAGAGTATTTAGTCATTTCATCCGTTTTTATTTGTTTGACCATCTCTTTATCTAATAATTTACAGGGTGATGACCCAACAGACATTGTTGCCCAACTTTTCTCTCCTTTCCACTACCCCGTCTATGATGTATGATCAACAAGCACTGTACAACTCTGTAAAAAGGTATCCTCTATTTTATATTAAATCAACAGCCATATTGATTAATTATTGGGTTAAAGCAATTGGTAATCCTGAACTATAGTAACTTGTTCATTTCGACCTTTTTATCCAACATGTATTTATAGAAATGTGCATGTTTTGGCCAAATCAGCAGCCATGTTGAATATAGGGACCAAAATGAACATCATTGTGTTGTATAACAAGTCAACAGTGACTCAAATTTTAGGACTCATCAGTGATTTTAAACCATTAATTATTGCCCATTAATTTTTTTTTTCTTAAATATTCTTTTGACACTACGGCTCGCATTTTACAGGTTGTATTATGTCAGGGGTTAGGCACGTATAATAAGTTTCGGCTTCATGACTGAAGTATGGGTTGGCAAAAGTGCCGTTATATCTTATGCTTCATTGAAGGATGGAACCATAGCATGTTGTATGTACCAAATAATGCTTCAAGCAATTCCAACCCATTCAACAAAAATGTAAATATTGTAAATGCCTGAATTGTAAACACTATATAAACATATCACTGCTTGAATTGTAAATGCTATATAAACATATCACACTGCCTTTGCTTTTGTTGTTGTTTTATGTATAATCTCCCTTTGAACTCCTTTTTTTTTTAGTATTTACGCTGCCACCTGTGTTTAAAAAGACTTGAACAGAATGTGAATCAAGTCAAATTAAGTCTTTATACTTCCTGTACTTTCCATCTCAATAGCATATTTTCTTAACTCATAACTCATAACAAACTAAGTTGTCTACAAGGGTGTGTATTCCAATAATTCATTTCATTGAACTTTTGGCTTTGATGTAATGTACTAAGAATAGGCGACAATTTCTCTTATATATGTATGTGTGCATGCAGCTTATTCTAATGGGTTGAATCAGTGTTTCACATTGGGTTGATTAGGCTTGGTTTCTTATTATGGTTAACTTTTTAAATATTCAAAATAATCACCTTTTCAAGTGACTCTTTCCTTTTAACATTAGTATTGGTTGAAGTGAGTGGTTTGTCCGATTTATTAAAAAAAAAAAATCAAAATATATTTACCTCAAAACATTGGCTTGAGTTATACACTCAATAGGCTCATTATTGATTATTAAAAAAAAAATGCTCTAAAATTTAAACTCTTCTTCCATGTTCACCTAAAAAAGATCCATTACAAACAAATTCAAACACTGGTACCAAAACCCACTTAAATAGTAATATATTTCTAAATGATTAATAATATTTACTGAGAATAGGTAACTCATAATAAAAAAAAGGATATAAAATTTATTTTAATAATCAATAATATACATTCAATTAAATTCCTTTCCTAAATAATCTCATTTTCATTAAAGGAAAATATATGATTTGACATTTGTAACCCAATCACAAAATCCACTCAAACATACAATTTGATTTTCTTTCAGGTGTACACATTAAGAAGAAAAAACTCTACTGTTTATGAGGCTCATATAGCATAGAAATCAAAATGGAAAAAGGCAAGTAATGAATAATTTTAAAATTGCAAGGCTTAAAATTATAAAACTGGAAAAGAACTGTCAACAAGTTAACAGCACAATGTTAATTCTCCAAAACAAGTACATAGACTTGTCTGACACTGATTAAAACACATCAAAAGCCCTGAAGCTAATCACAATAACATATGTTTACAGATTGAACAAGTTCTACCTGATTCTAATGCCCTCTTATAATCATTCTGGTGTTCAATGGATCTTTCTCTTTCTTCTTTCCTCTGTCTGATCAATGAGAAAAAGAAAGACAAGAATCCGGGGTCATAACACCTGTCCGAAACGATATATAGCTATATCCGGTTATTTCTATGATCAAAGCTGAACATGCAGCTATTATGTACAAAAAGTCTAGGAGCTAATGCCGATAAGGTGCAGGAAGTAATATCGGTTTCTTCTCGATGTCATCATTGGAGTAAACAAAGTCATCCTGCGTGTCAAAACCAAGTTGTGAGAATGGACACTATAGATGCAAGGATACGATGAAGCACACACTTCAGACGGGTACGAATCAAACCTTCAGAACTATTGCCCATGAATTTGGATCAAAGCAACGGCAGGGTCCCCGTCCGTCAGTCAGGGTCTTACCGAGATCTTTGTCGGGGACTTTCATGAACCAAATTTTGTGCACTTTGTGATATAACCATCCCCTTGAAGATCTGTGAAACATACAAATCAGAATATATATATATATATACTTTCTTACCAATACTAACATCAAGTGTGGTATAACCTCCCTTTTGCCTTTCTCATTGTTTAGCATCAGTATTGTCCTTGGAGGCAAATACTTTTCTTCGGACAAACACAGTCTCTATCTTTTGCGCCATTCTATGTTCTATGATATTCTAGAGTAGAGACAACTTATGAATTCAAGATTACAAGATTAGATCAGTCACTTTAACAGTCGCCGTGTGTGTTTGGGTGCACAGGTAAAAGATATACAAGGAAAGGTTTTGAAGTATATGTTTTATCCCCATGCTCATAAAAGAATAGAAGAGTACAAAGTGCATCAGTATCTCAATTGAACTGACTGCTATAACTTTCCATCATGCTTTCCATAGGGTTTTTTGCTTTTTTGAAGGGATTAATGCATTACCATAATCCTTTTACTATAGTCTATAGAATAAAAAAACCTGAAGTCATTTCTTGCAAAATTTTAGTTTGCAATATCATTTACCCCATACAAAGATTAAAGAGTACTTGCTATCAGTGGAAAATCCACAACTTGGAATAAAATGAAATATGACAGCTAAAAAATTTTAGGACCAAATATGCAGCCAATTAACTGTCCTTACAAAACAGAATCTCAAACATATATAAGCAAATAATGAGAGAGCACTTACAATTCATTTGCAGCGTACAATTGAGCCTCATCCTTTGGCATGCTGTACAAAGAGTAAGCGATAGACAGGATTTTAAAAACCATTGCAACAATTACAGAAACAGAGTGTGCATCTAAAGAAACATACCTGTAAAAGATGTAAAACAGTGTGCACAACTGAAACCTTGCAAAATGTCCTTGCTGCATCCATGGAAAAGAACTTGTGATAAATATTGGCCAAACTTAGTTACAAGGAAAATTAATATAGCAGCTAAATAACTCACCATTAGAGCAGGTGGTTGTTTAGAATAGTAACAATTTGGAATGGAATACTCAGGTTCTCCTTTGGTTGACTCATCATAGAAAGGGGAAGCAAATGCCTTATAAAGGCTATTATTTGAGCTTAAGTTTAACCCCAATGTAGTTAAATCAATTCCCAAAGCAAGGGATGATAAATCTGGATCACTCATGCTCATAACACTTGTCAAACCAAGAAGCCCAAATCGATCAAAGTTTGCTTGTGCCCCTTGTGTAGACTTCAAACCTTTGTCCCTGTATGACTGAGAAGCAGCAGACATCTGTTGCAACCTAAGCTGCGACTGATTCTGCTGCTGTTGATATTGTTGCAAAATCTGTTCATAGTCTCCCATACCAGATGAAATAGGCAAACCTAGAGGTCTCAACCCAATACCATGGTGTCCACTATTCTGCACCTGAAGCAATTGATTGAAGGGATAACAGAACAATACTGACCATACTTGTTGAATTTTAACTAGAAAGCATTGACAAAAAACAGACCTGAGTGTGATAGGTTCCATGAGATGAAGGAAACATGTCAGTCCCATGCAAATGAAGAAGATCTTGATTGTTTCCAGGTGAAAAAGAAATACTCCCTGTGCTAACTGAAGCAGAGTGAGGCTGTTGCTGCTGACGATTGGACGAATAAGATCCTCCCAAGTTGAATCCAGCAGATCTTGCCATCTATGTGGTAACATGCAAACCAAAGTTTTCTGCATAAGTATCTGAATCTTATCTTGATATGGTAAATTATCAAAACATTAACTATTCTAAATGTAAGCCATAGCTCACAGGAAAATGAGGTGACTGCACCATAGATGCATTCTCGTGAAGCTGTTCTTTTTGCTGCAAATCAATTGCAAATTCTGCACTTCCACCTATATGGAATTCAGGAAAAGAATGAGGGAACATTAAAAATGAATTTAAAAAAAAAAAACCAACATATACCAGATAAAAGTTATAGGTTAGAAATCTAGAAAAGTGGAAAATAACACAAATAAGCATTGACACCTCAGTTGTGTTGTGGGTCTGTGAAAGACACAATCGTGGGAACACAAGTATAACCGTTTCACAATTTGAAAGAAAAGAAGGGGAAAACATCACGTCAAAAAATCAAGACCATCATATACCATATTACCAAGATCTGACATAAATCCAGAAAGTGGTAAATAATTCTAACGGAAAAAAATGAATTGCTTATGTTGGCTGCAGATGTGTAAAGACATATATAAGGATGCATAGCATAAAAGCCTTTCATAATATAGACAGGATACTCTGAATACATCCTTATCAAAAAAGTATCTGCGGAAAAAAATTACTGCTGAAATCACACAAAGATGCCTAAAACTAAGGATTTATTCGATGAGATAGCACCAGAAGTAGCATCGTTGCTATTATCCAACTGAAAATATACTAATTATAGGGGAAACCCTAAGGTATATAATAGACGAGAAAATTGCAATTGACAGGAAATTGGGGGAAATCTATCAAAAGATCGTCCCAATAAAAGTGTATCAGAAACACCTTTATATCCTGGCAAAGCTGGGAAATCTTCATTCTGCATGCTAAATTCCTGATTTTGTTGGACAATGGAGCTAACACCAACACCTTGCTTCCTCAAGGAACCTGTAAATTAATTGATCAGATGACCTTTCAAAGCATGAGAATTAACTAGGGAAAAGACCTAGTGATCTCTTACCATATTGCGCTTGGGGCCCTCCAGCGGAATTTGGTTGCCCAGATAACAGGGGGAAATCACTCATGTCATAAGGAGAAGTATCATTTGAATTACCATCTTTCAACATACCTAAGGAATTAAAAGGATTGTTCCCAGATTGTAACTGACTCTGGGAAAATGGTCCTCCAGATGATGGGTAAGAACTTCCTATCATACCAATTATCTGCGGTGCTGCTGATAAAATTAATGTTGGTAAGACACGTGTACGAAGCAGGTAAAAGTCAAAAAAGTAAAGATATCCTTCTGTCACTTGCATGCTGTTACCTAGAAAATCGTGCTATATGGAAACCTAGATCAATGCATAACAGGGTTTCCAAAGCAAGAACGAATTTAACATTACTTCCTAGAATAATATGTTAACAGGAGCAAAGAGATCCTTCTGACCTTAAAAGCATTAAAACTAAAACAAAAGCACAAAAGTAGAAGGGAAAAGAGTAACTGGGTGGTAATGGGAATCAAGAAAATTGTAGTTTTCAGGGTTTTCAAGTTGTGACCAATACTGAAAGTTTTTGTAGAAATTCTAAGGATATTCAAGACCGGAAAAGTTAAAGAGAACATGTTATTGAGTACTGTAAATACACCAGTTGCTTGCCTTGTTGAAGCATGCCACCCAGAAACCGGTTGGAACCTTGCACACTGAGACTCACTGACCCACCATTAGCACCTAAATTCACTCGTGATGCAAGGGCAGGAATGGATAATCCTCCAGAGCTTATACTTCTTCCCATGTTGCCTCCGACAATATTGCCAATAGAATTTGTAATTCGAGGACCTACATTTCCAAAAATTGGAGATATTCCCAACCCAGGAACAGAATTACGGCTGCCAGCAGTACCAGGACTAGAGGAAATCCCTGGTATTGAACCATTCATGCTGCTACTAAAAGCTGGGCCTCCTGCCACATTAATACCACCCCTATTTGTTAGCCCTGAATGACCATGAGAGCTTCCATGAGACATCTGTTTGGCAAACAGTGAAAGAACTATAAGATAAAATGGTAAGCAAAGCTAAATAAACAAAATGCCTGACATTTAAATCTAGTTAAGGATATTGCCATGAAAGAGAACCTGAGGTATAGGAACTGGCATGTTGTTTGATGTGAAACGTCCATTTGAAATGTTTCCGCCTGGTTGCTGAACTCCACTTGATGGGACACCATTCATTGCTGCATTACGTGATGTAAGGGATGTAAGGGATGCGGACATGTTTGGAATGCTGAAGCCTCCATGAATGTTATGCAGCCCTTGCAAGGCACCTAAATTAACAGTTAGATTATTAGTTAGTATGATATGTATCTGAAGATTAAATGGAAACAATAAAAACCTACTCACCAGAGTGATGGAAACCTGGGGCATTAGCTGATTGAGCAGAAAATGATGTTGCAAAAGACCGGCCAGTCGAGTCAGGTAGATTTGAAGTTGAGCCACCAAGTGTAGACTGCAAATATAAGATACATTCAGATATGACCCCACATATGTATGATTACTTCTATATCAAGATTCAATTTGCAAACTAATGAGCAACAAGAGAAGCAATCAATAACATCAATACTGACTCTTCATCAAGTCATGGTTCTTGGCATGAAAAATCTGTTACTGATCATCCATTACAAATATTAATGCCCCCAATTAAAAAAATTTGTACAGCAAAGCATAGTATATGGGAAGAGTGAAAGAATTATTGGGGCAAATGCATAATTCCAAGTTAATATTTGATTAAAAAGAAAACAAAAAGACAAAGACCACATAATTTCTAGTCAACATGATATGGAAGATCAATATACATTGAGCAACCCGGACATTGTGGCAATGCCAAGATAATTAAAACAAGCCTCAATCACAGATGCATGGCTTGAGTTTCCTGCTCAAACACCAGTATGGAGCCATCCCACTTTTGGATATATGCACTGTTAACTGCGTCCTGACATGAGACAGAAGAAACAACATGAGCAATAGGTAAATTAGGAAAGAAACGGAGACATTACAAAACTGGAGGATCCGAAACAAGGCATTATAAATATCCACCATAAGAGTTATCATCCTAGTCTATATCACAGCTTAAATTTATATGATCAAAAAAGGACATGGTAAATATTGAGATTAAATTGCCCTCTGTTTGCTTCAAATTCTCAAGTGTTGTTAACACCAGTAAGAACCAAAAGATTTAGTTCCAATGGCCAATTATTTGATAATACACATGTATTTTTCAAAAGGTTAATTAAATAAGGTCCCATAACCTTTGTCGGATTCACAACTTAACTGGGCTTGTACATTTTTTTTCTGTGTAATTTGTCCAATAGGATTACTACTCTATCCTGTAGCATATCATAATAAAAATATGTTCTTTTTTTTTTCCAGAAAACTCTAATTAATGTGACCAAGCAATTCTCTCATGACTGACAAATAAAGAATGCAGAATCTGCAAACTTAAACCCTATCGTCATACCTTCCTTTCTTTCTCTTTGGGTCGTCATATATTCAATTCACTTCCAAATTGACTGAAGACATTTAAACTTTGCCTCATTAGTGCCAATCTCACGGAATTTCTTATTATCATCAATCTCGCAAAAATTCATGGTTATCTCATAAATTGTCTTCTTGGAAAATGAGAATTTCCACAAGAAACCTACAAGGACAATCATTTTCAGATAAAGCTTCCATGCCTCCAAGGGTCTAGGACAAACTGATTGTCATTTTGAAAAATTCAAGGAAAGTTATTTGAGATTTTGAAAGAACATAACCTAGCTTCATCTCCAACATCAAACCAAAGGAGGGCTATTCTTCAAACACATAAGAAAGCCAAATCTCAAGAAAACTCAATAAATCTGGGCTCTTTCCAATACATACAATTCTCAGATGGATAACTACATGATCCCTCAAAAATCAAAATCACCTTATAAATACCACTGAACCAAGAAACATGGAAACCCTTTAAATTTTCATGCTAAGCTTTGGGTTAATGAATTTCATAATGTACTGATATCTTATAATGGTAGAACTCATCCTAAAGTCAACATACATTCGCCTACGATATATTCACCTATGATATGCATACCAACTTATACATACAAAGTTTTGTCATTAAGACATTTCCTCTAAGTACATTTGCCAAACAAGAAGAAACTCAAAACAAAATTATCTCATTTTGTCAACCATATATCCGATCCATTAATGAAATTATCCTCCACAATCATAAAATTGCTCTAATCCAATTTGGTGGTTTTGCAAACAAATCAAGTGAATATTTTTCTGAAACTTTTAGCATCACTGTAGAGCATCATAATCCAATATTCCCAATCATAGCACAAGAAAAATCAAGCATTACTTATCAAACAACAAATCACCCTAATTATGCATGCATTTACACATTAAAAAACATAAACACAGCCAGCCACATGATAATTCCCTAAAATAATAATCATAACAAGACAAACCATAACAATGTATATTTCAACGCAATTACAAAGCAAATCTTCAATTCTCCAAAATCCTCTCTCAAAACTCAAACTTTCATAAACATCAACAATCAGAGAACCAGAAACAATATTAAACCTTTATTTTTTTTTTCCACTAATCCCAAATTTTCCAATAAAACCCGCATGCACGTCCAAACCAAACCCTAGAAACTGATCAGCCTCCGCAGTTTCACCCCAAGTCTCAAACTTTCATGAAAAATCCGATAGAAAAACAATAATATCAATACAAATAATCAAAACAAGAACAAATCCGTAACCCAAACGAAACTACAAGTGTAAAATTCTCCAAAAAAGAAAACAATGAGCCCTATCAAGGCCTCCAGCAAAAGAGGTACAAGAACTCAATCACCAGCAGTGTTGGTGAGATCCCGCAACTGGAAAGAAGAAACTACATCGATTTCGACCAAAATCAAGAGGAATCGAGAGAGCGAGAGAGCTAAAGAAAGAGAGAGAAAACACGCAAGGGTTTATAGTTTCTCTTTAGAGAAAGGTTGACCCAAATGGCCCACATATTCGAACCATGAACCAAACCGGCCCGAACTGACCGAACCGAACCGAACCGAACCGAAACCGGATTGGGTTGTTTGATTGGCAGTGATGTGAAAGACCAAATATATTTTTACATAATGGATTTTTTAATAGCTTTCCCGGTGAATGATATGGATGTTGGCATCCATATCACCATCCGAGTAGAAGATTTCTGTTTTATTGTTAGGAGTTTTCAATTTACTCCCTCCGTTTCTTTGTAGCTGTCATGTTTAACCGAATTTCACGTACCAAAAAAACTTAGTTATTTCACAAAATTTTATAAAAAATTAGTCATTTTTCCAAAGTTACCCCTAATTTATATCTTCATATTTCTTTCTTATATTTAATTCCAAGAAGAGAGTTGAATAAAGTGTTAAAGGTAATTTTGGAAATAACATAACAAATGCTTGTTGATGTTAAAAAATGACAGATAAAAAGGAACATTGATTTGTCACTGATAAAAAGGAGCATAGGGATTTTTAATTTAAGGTTTTGCATTAAGGGTTTAGATGTTGTCATCCATATCAACAACACGCCATTCTTCTTCTTTCTTAATCTTTCTTTGAAAAAAAAAATTTTCTCTTGTTCATACAAAATTAACTTTAAACGCGAAGAGGGTTTCCGGGTTTATTGTTAGAAGTTTTCAATTTATTAGTTTAGGGTTTATGATATAAAGTTTAAGGTTTAGCACTAGGGTTCAGGGTTTTATAGTGTTTAAATTTCAGGGTTTTAGATTTATGGTTTTATAATATTTTATAATTTTTTTGAGTTCAAGGTTTATATGTTTGAATTTGAGGTTTATGGAAGAAACCTATTCTGAAAACTAGTATGTAAATATAGCATTATTCAATATGAAACTATTTCAGGTAATCACACAATAATCTGAAATATCATTACATTTGAACTGTGTTCCAGTACTATTGATTGTAATTTTAAAATCCCACTAATAAAATGTTACCAAGAAACTTAATAATCACATTACACCTCTAAACAAATGTGTTTATCTTGGTTTATCAAGTACAAGTTAAAATTTTTAAATAGTTTTACCGTTACAATATAACTTTTTTTAAAAACAAAATTACATTTATTTTTAAAGATTAGACATAATTACCCTTCAATTTTTAATTATCATTTTAAATTTACATTCTATTTGTTGTTATAGTTATTTTTTAATAATTATGTGTATTGAGAGTATTATAGTTAATATATATTAGTTTTGGTTTGTAATTTTAATTATACTATGAAAATTTTGTTCCATTTCTATTTTAAATTTATTAAAAATTTTAATTTTACGAGTATTTTGGGAATTTTATTATTTTACTTAATTACTATGACCAACCAAATACAATAAATAAATATTACCTATAAAATGATTTCTCAATCAAACACCACCATTGTAAATTACTACATTATGTTTAGGCAAATAATATTCCACATCTCATTCTCTAGAAATCTCATTATACATTTTCTTTTAGAAATTTATGTCTTGATACACACACATACATGATTTATGTCTAGAAAATATTTTCCAAGAGTAAGGATTTGTGAGTCCAATGATTGAAGATATAAACTAATTTTTTTCAAAGCTTTTTATGTGGTATGGATTAATTAATTATTTATTTTTTAAAAGGAAAACACATTTGAAGAAATTTTGGTGTGTTCAGACTATTTTTTGAAAATAGAAAAAAAAAAATCCAGTAGAACTTCCATTGAGAGATTATATTTGATTAATAACCAACTAATTATAAATAAAAATGAGTTAATGGCATATTACTATATTAGTACCTCTATTTTTAACTAAAAACCCCTTGATTATTGTGAAACTTTATAAAATAAAGATGTTAGGAATTTTCCTAATCTAATTAGGTTAGGGAATTTTTATTACTATTTAATTTATAATCAAATAATTATTGATAATTAATTACATGAAAACATGAATATGTGTGATAGATGAGAGTTACTTTTAAAGATTTCTATAGTGCAAAATCCTCAAACCAATGTAAATGCCGAGATTTTTCTTATAATATAATAATATTTGCATTAATAATTTTTTTTTAATATTATAGTATGTATAAATATTAAACAGATCAAGCTAGTGCATATACTATAATTTTGATAATCACAATCGTGCCCATCAACAAATTATAATTGAATTCAAAATTCTTCATATATTTATATATATGAGACCTTAATATAATATATTACTTCATATAAGTAGGTGTAATTAATCACCAATAACACCCTCAATTCCCACTTATGTTTATGTATTATACAACCCACATGTCCGTATATAACCCTCAATTACGCACCAATTATTATAATTCATACATAATATTTAATAAAACTTTCGGACTTTGTATACCACTAACTCTCTTTATAAAATAGTACTTATCTAAAATTCTACAGTAATTTAGTTTAACATTCACCAAATGCAAATACTCATAATATTAATAAAAATATTTATTTTCATGTCTGAGACATACCACTTGATCACATAAAACAGCGACAATCAAACATAAATAAAAAATTATATTATATCTTAAAAATTGTAAACCATTTTAAATTCAAAAAAAAAATCCCTCATTAATTCAATTTTTATATAATACAGCTCAAAAATAAAATATATCATCCAACATTAACAATATAATATAATAAACACAATTATGCATGCAATAAATACAAACTATTTTATTATTAAATGATAACTAAAATTAACTTTACCAACAAAAAAACTGCTTATTCTGATTATTTCTTCTCTCTTCAGGGTGGAAAAATAGAGAAAAATAAACAGATAAGACACAAGTTTTACAACAGCAGAAATTCAAGCATCACCATCAGATGATTGAACAATTCTGAGGAATTCTTCCAATGTAAATGGGATTGATTTCCTGCACAATGGACATGAGTAATGGCTTCTCTTCAACCACTCAATCAAGCAATTCTCATGGTACTTATGAGAGCATCTTGTGCTTCTCACTTCACATCCAACCATGAACTCTTGAAGACAAATAGGACACACTTCTTTCCCTGATTCTGAAGGTCCAGTGATCAATTTCTGCATATTTTCCACCAGTGAATGTGCTTCTAAATGTTTCTGCAGACTTTCCATTTCCATCTGCAATCCATGAAAAGATTTCTACTTTTAAATACTTGAACTAGAAATCAATGAAATGTTAATCAAATACAAGCCTTACCTTCTCTTCAGCCTTGCTCTCTTGAACCGATGACGACGATGATGATGATGAAGAAGATGATGAGAAATGCATCATTATATATAGAGTCTATTGAAGCTGGCTTGCATGCCCAACATTTATCTTTTCCTTAACACATACATATCTACAAGTCTTTTGTCTTTTTCTCTAATACATATCATCTGCTTGAGGCTACCGATAAAGACTAAGATGATGTGAGACTTTTTCTGTCAGTTTGCATTGTATCTGAAGAAAAAGTAGTCACATATCTTCCAGCCAACAATTGTTTGATACTGATCAACAAAAGTCACAGGATTTGGTAACAAGAAATCAAATTTTACTTATTTACCATAAACTAGAAATTAGTCAAAAAGCATGATACAATGAAAATGCTGAAGGAATGGAAACCATGGATTGATTATAGTTAGTTCTCTGCACAATTTTTGATCGATTTCGTGTCTTACGGCTTCCATGGTGCTGGTGGAGGCGGAGGAGTTGGAAACATTGGTGGAACAGCAGAGAACATGGTGTTTTTATCAACTCCATTGCTTTCACCAGATAAGGCCACAAGTGCTGCGACGAGACCAGCATTACCTGCAAGCGTTGGCTCAGTGTAATTGTAGTTTGTGCGAACATCTCGGAAGCCATCATGTCTGTCAGGACCAGCAACCATGGCTCCTACGATGGTGTGAGGATTCGGTTTATGGCTATCCCTCCATTTCCAACCTCCCTTGCAGTTGTATTTCACCCGGTTCTTTGGAATTGATGCGGCCCGGTGATGAACATGCTTCGGATAGTGATTGCCAAAGCCAACAAGATAACTCATCTTTCGAGGATTATTACCAAGAATATAATCAATCTGCCCAAAGAACAGGTATTTTATCAGAGAGGACTATAAAAGTAAGTGTATTGATGATGAGGATCATTTACATACCTGAGTTTTCGCAAAATTTCGCAAGACATCAACCGAGTAGAAATTAGGTCCACAATACCACCCGGGTGTGGCAGCAGCTTCAAGATAGTCACTGAACACTGATGCGAGAAAAGCTGCATTCACTACATACTGAAGTGGTTGAGGTCTCCCATGGTTCAATTGTATCAAACCGCCTGCAAGAACAATCTGATTATTGAGATGTTACAAGAAGATAGAGTTCACTCAAAGTGTATGATAGTTCTCAAACCTTTGGTCCGGTTGAAGGAGGTGAAAATTGGTAAGTATGAGCACATTATGATGCCGGTTTGATTGTGGAAAGTTCTCAACATCTCTTCATACGGATATCCTGGGCTCAAAAACAGCCTGAGTCTGCTAAGAAGAACCTGGATGAGAAGAGCAAAAGAACCAAGTGAGTATAACATTTCTAAGAGATTTGTCATTGTCAACAGAATCAGATATGCGACCTTGAAAACAGATGTATTAAAATTTTTCATGGCCAATGCTTAGAATTTTAGGATAATTGTCATCAACCTTGATTAAGCACATAATACTTTCAAGAGAATTCATTTGGTTTCAGCTTTAATTGACACACAACCTCATCCAACAACAAATATAGTAGCCTCTTACAAGCATGGAGTGATCCAACCAAACAATTCAAAGGATAGAAGAAAAATCTTCATCTGTGTATACTTACTTGAGCACCAGTAAGCTTGTTGTCCCAGCTGAAGACCCCATAATCAGGGCCGCCCCAGAAGGCACCGGCATGTTGTGCAAGCTTTGGATGAGTAGCCAATTGAAGGTAAGAGGTATTCCCAGTTGCAAGATACATCCATGCCCCACCCCAAACAAATTCATCCCAATAACTAGTTGAATTATAAAACTTTGAAGCATCAGTGCCACCAGCACTGTATCTCCCTCTCTGATCTCTCGCAAACTTGAACAATGTTGTGGCGCCGTGGACCAGCTTCTGAGAGTATGTCTTACTGTCCTTGAAAACAAGAGAAGCTGAAGCCAGTGCAGCCGCCATCTCAGCAGCAAGGTCCGAGCAACTGTGACACTCATAAACAGGGCGCGGGTAGTCAATATCCTCAGGCCTCATCCAGCAGTAATGATCATTAGGTGTCGGCCCGCCAGAGGTATCCCCTTGACCAACCTGCATTTAGAATCAAAATCAGCTCTTGAATTTTACCTTCCATAGCTCATATAACAACACACTAATAAATACCTGAGCAGCAATGCGATCAATGGTATCTGCCGATGAATTGAATGTCTTGAGGATGTAGTCAGTGCCCCATTTGATAATCTCCTTGACATGACCAAGCTCACCAGCAGCTTCATATTTGGCACTGTACTCAATCACACTCCAGCTTAACATTGTCATGGCAAAGGAAGAAGGAAAGTTGAACTTGATCGCGTCTCCGGCATCATAGAAACCGCCCACAAGGTTTCTATGAACAGCAGAGTCTGAGAGGCCATCTTTCATGCCAGAATTCCCCCTCCATGATACATTGTTGTGCTTTGGGAGCGGCCCAGCTGTGAAAGAAATGACCATAAACTTCAAAACGAGAACTTCTCCTTTTCTCAGTGATCATCTCATCACAAGAGCAAAGAATCAATCAGGAATATCATAAAAAATCAGGTCTCCAAGCAGTGCAAAAAAGATAAGATTTTGTCAAATGGGTACCAAAGTCATCAAAGAAACAAGGACCAATCCTAAAAAAATCGATCAAAACAATCAAGAGAACAACGAAATCATGCACAAAGCCCATAAAAATCTCATCTTTGCAGCCAAGGAACTAAATTAAATCTAAAACACAATAAAAGAGGAACAAAAATTCACAAATCAAGCAAAACCCACTCACATCGCTGAGCATTGAAGAACATTAGAGCTTTCCGCAAAGCAAGCGTATAGTTATCCACAGGAGGCTTCGGCCCGTGATGCCGCGGCACCGTCTTCACAATCAAAGTCACAAACCCGGCGAGCACCGCCGAGGCAAGCAGCGCACCAACGATCCACAAAAAGAGCTTCCGGCTAACAATCAAGCACCCAAGATCAACATACTTCTTCTTCTTCTTACCCTGATCGCCAGGTCCAGCGAGCAGCCAACTCTGCTGCGTCTCATCGAGCTGGCGCGACGTCGTCGACAGTGCCGCTCGGTCAAGGTCTTGCAGCGTCCGGCTACGCTCATCATCCGTCGCCGAGTCGGCATGAGAGATCTCCAGCGAACCTCCCCACGGATCCCTGCCATACATGCTCATCTTCACAAGTATCTCAAAATCTCAGTGGTTCTCCACTCCTCTCCCGATCTCTCCGCTCTAGTCCTTAAAGGTGACAACTTTAGCTATCAATCATGGACTTGAGAGCTTCCGCGAAGGAGGAGAGTGGAAAAAAATGGCGGACCGGCGCGGAGATCGAAGCTGGAGATGAGCTGGGGTAACAATGGCGGAAAGCGAAGCTCTTTGCGGTGATGGTGATGCTTTCCTCTTTTTATTTTCCATAATTTTATTTATTTATTTATTATTTTATATTATCTCTCACTTTTATAATTGTATTAATTAAATATATAATTTTTAAAAAAAAATAATGCACTTGTTAATTAAATATATTAAATATAATCAATTTTTAATGATTTTTTTAAAATTGGGAAATAAAAAATAAATAACATGGGATGATGTGGGAAGACAGCGTTCAAAGTTTGGAGAATCTAGAAATTTTATATTATTTTTTTAATTAAAAAAAAAATTGGTTTTTATATTGGTTATGAGCTGTAAGTCAGTAATAAGTGGGTACTTTTGTCGGTGTTTTAGGTATTGACGTCTCCATTATAAATATAAAAAATTATTTTATAATTTGTTTGCTTTAAATTATTTACTATTTAATATTTTATTCTTGAATTTATTATGTATTATTATTTGCCAGTGGAAGATAGTGACGAGTGAGATCATGTTTATCTAAAAGCCTCATTATTATTATTATTTTTCTCTTTTTCTTGTTTTTTTTTCTTTTTGACTAGTTGTTTATTATTATTTTGGAATATTTAATTTGTGTAATAAAAGCATGAGATATTGAATTAGACAATTTTTCTTCTTATTTAATAGTGGTTATTTTTATGCTGAATTTTCAGTACCAATCAAATTTATAATGCCGGGAATATATCATCCCAAACTAACTGCCTTGGGCCCCTTTTTTGTCAATCGGAAATATAATATATAAATATATATATATATATTTGAGAATTTATTTATTAGCCTTGGTGAATTTCATTGAGATTCATAAAATAGTTTTTTTAGTTTTTTTTAAAGACGGATAAATCCCTAATTATATAATTCTAATAAACAAAAAATTATTTTTACTTTCACAAAAAAATTCACTGTATATTTTGAATATTAGAACCGGTAGGCTACGCTCTATTCTTTTTAAAATAAAATAGTATATATAGCCTTTATTTTTACATTTTAGTTAAATATTAAAATCTCTTGTTTTTCTTTCCAACTTCAGTGTTTGTAATACTTTGAATAGGTTTCACTTTTTTTTTTTAATCTCCTGGTCTTAATTTAAATTTATTGTATAATATAAAATATCAATACAATAAGGAAAACAAATAAAAGAGTCTTTAATTTACGCCTGTCTCACTGCCAAGGAACTTGTTTAAAAAAGAATACACTGTTTGGTTTTTTATTGTGATTAATGAGTAAAGGGTCTAGATCTAGAAATGATTTTAAAAATTAATAATAATAATAATAATAATAATAAAATAAAAGTAAATGAGTGGCTAGTGATAGAATAATACAAGAACCAACTGGAAGTAAGAAAGAAAGATTTAAACAATTTTGATTTTTTTGACTGTGGTAAAATAAAATAAAAACTTAAGGACTTTAATCCGCATTTACGTACTATAAGTAAATCAACAGTAAGATTTTTCCTTTTTTGTTCATTTTGATAGTTGCTTTTGATGGGTAATTTTTTTGGTGGGGTACCTTATTATGCCCGTGCTTCATTTTGAGCACTTTTTTCAATTCGTATCAAAATGAGTACTTTAATTTAATTTGTTTTCACAGGGAGGGCACTGGAGCTATTCCGGTGATTAAATGCTGACGTGTCCATCGGAGATCTGACGTGGAATACTAATTTCCACTTGACTTGCACAAGTGGAAAGGCCACGTGGACAACTTATTCACACCACCAAAAGAAGGCCACGTGGACGAGCCCCTTCTTCTTCTTCTTCTTCTGCTTCTTCTTCTCCCCCAACAGGGCTGGCGGTCCATTTTAGACTAGCGAAGTTGCTCCGTGAGCAAAGAGCGCTGCTAGACTTGTGAGTCATGGAGGTCAGCTTTATTCTACTATACATGGCGGTGCCGACGGAGTTTCTACAGGAGAAAGGACATATATAGATGTTGAGCTCGGTATTGACACCACCACCAAAGCTGGAGCTGGATTTTTTTTGCCTTTCTTGTCATCTGGCTTCTTATCAGACACTCTGAAAATGTCTTTTTAGCGTTTTGAAGAGGAAAGAGAGGACGCGGAGGAGCTGGGTATGGAAAGGATGGAGGGGCGTAATCAGAGGGTGGTGGTAGTGGCGGGGGATGGGAGGAGAGAATGTGAAGAGGAAGAAGAACACCTTCGGAGAAGAGCTCATCCGTGGTGAGAAGGTTGGGTTCCGACATAGAAGGGTTGTTTACCATCTATAACTCAAACTCACAAGAGGAACAATACTCCTTGCTTTTCCTCCATGTGTTTTGCCTTTCTTCTTCTAAACTACAGTCCATCAACAAGATGAAGATGAAAATCAATGAAGATGAGAAGATGAAGACTTGTGTGTGTGTGAAATAATGGAGAAGATGAAGAGGAATTAATGAAGGGTTGGAAGGATGAAATATATGGAAAATGAGGGAGTGGTTGAGAACTTGAGAATATGGCAAGCTTTTAGAAGAAAAAGAGAGACACATATGCCTCCGTAACTTGGTTTCGGGGGTAATGTGTGTGTTTTTGAGAACTTTGGTTGGAGTCATGGTTATGGCAAACAAGTCTTGGTGGTGGAGAAAGGATATCTCTGCTTTCTCAGGGAAGAAGAAGAAGAAGAAGAAGAAGAAGAAGAAGAAGGGGAACTCTGCTCTTTCTGCGAATGTAAAAGAAGGAGAAGAAGTAGAAGGGGAGAAGAAGGGGCTGGTGTCCACGTGGCATTCTTTTGATGACGTGGATAAGTTGTCCATGTGGCCTTTCCACGTGGGCAAGTCAAGTTGAAATTAGGATTCCACGTCATATATCCGGTGGACACGTCAGCATTTAATCACCGGAATAGCTCCAGTGCCCTCCCTGTGAAAGCAAATTAAATTAAAGTACTCATTTTGATACAAATTGAAAAAAGGTGCTCAAAATGAAGCATGAGCATAATAAGGTACCCCACCAAAAAAATTACCCTGCTTTTGATGTAGAGTTGGAATAAAAGTATGGATTGTTATATGATACATTGTTATGATGGATTATAATAGTAATTAATAGAAATAAAAAGAGGGATTCAAACCCTCACTAAACAAAAGCCTACATTGGAGTTTCCAACTTTCCAATGCTATGTCTTGACCAACTTGGCCATTGATAGACATTGTAATATAGACTATCTTGTCAACTATGAAGAGTGTGTAAAAGTGTGGGTCTTTCTTGAATATTCTCAATTGGTCTAAAATACAATGAAAAATTCTAGAATATAAAAACATGTCCTCTTGGTCCCCTATTCTAATTTGACCCACAAAAATTTCTCTATTTTCTAGTTTGGGAAATGTTGGTCTTATAGTTAACGGAGATTGGTTTCTCCATCCATTATTGATAATGTGACATTTTTAAATATTAAAATAATACTTAACCGGTTTAAAATATCTAAAAAACAGATAAGCTTCAAACTAACAAAATCTTAAGTTATTGGATCCGATTCCAAATTCAAACTCGGATCCAAATTTTTTTCACTCCATCATCTTCATTTACTTCCCCTTTTCATCATCAACCCAGGTAACAACCGACACCATTTTTCCGTTCATGGCCACAACCTCCCCTGCGAAGACCGGAGGACATCCAACCGTTCACGTCATTATAAAAATGCAGGAAAATCAAAAGATAAAGACAAGGTTGCTGCATTTAGAGGAAAAAGGAAAACACCTGCATCTAGTCAAAGTTCATTCAAAATTTTTAGAGTATGAATTAATTTAATTGTGGTGGTCTTGAATTGTTTTGTTACATGACACTAATGCTGAAATTTATTCCTTTTGAGTTGTAGGGTGCCCATAATGGTGGAGTTGTCATTGGAAGGGAAGTTCCCAATTCCAGTACATTTGTCACTGGCAATGAACTATTTGTAAGATTTTTTCCATTGTTTGAAACCATATTAAGCTAATTTCAAAGGTATACTTTTTTTTTTTATGCAAACACAAATACTACTTCTTGCTTGACTTGATTAGAGGATGAGAAATAGAGGACTTGCAGAAGTTGGTGTTTCGGAATTATCAACTTAACATAGTATTTTAGATGTTGGCACTTAAAAAAAATCACTGAATTGTACTGGGATCAATGACTGAATGTAATTTTTTGTTAGGATGTTTGTTTTGTGCAACAATGGTGACTTGCTTTATTTGCTATGTTAAAACCTTGAATGAATGACTGAATGAATCAAAACCTTGATGTTGTTCTACTCAGAATTTGTTTGCTATGTCTCCAAATGTATGTTTAAATATAAATTGATGTTTCTTTTTCTTCTTCTTCTTCAATTTTTGGACACATTAACCTCAACACAATGCAGTTATTAAAAATGAATGAATGAATCAATCAAATTTTGTGATTTGTGGATTTAATGTAGCTATTAGGTTGTAATATGGCTTTTTGGTGCTTCTTCAATTTATCTATTTTATATGTATGGACTTATATATACATATTATAGATATTGGGTGATGTAGGGAGATGGTTGCTTTGATTAATGAAAATGATTGAGATGATGATGCTGAGTAACTTGGTTCTTTTTGTATCATGAACTGCAGATATTATGTTTACTTTTAGTGTTGGTGGTTGGTATTGTTATCAATGACATTTATTAATGTTAATATGACATGATTTTGTCCGGATCATGATTGGCTCAGTGCTCAATGGCCTGTGAAACTTTATGCAGTGACTTCAAGTTTGTTCTTTCTTCTCATCTTTTTCATAAGTATGTCCGGGTTATTGACATGAATGGTTGGATGACCTCCAGTCTTCGCAGGAGAGGTTGTGGCCTTGAACAGAAAAATGGTGTCGATTGTTGCCTAGGTTGATGATGAAAAAGGGGAGTGGAGATGGGAAGATGATGAAAAGGGAAAGTAAATGAAGATGATGGAGTGAAAAGAATTCGGATCCGGCTTTGATTTTGGAACCGGGTCCAATAACTTAAGATTTTGTTAGTTCGAGGCTTATCTGTTTTCTAGATATTTTAAACTGGCTTAGTATTATTTTAATCTTTAAAAATGCCACATCGGCAATATTGGACGGAGAAACCAACCTTTGTTAACGGTAGGACCAACATTTCCCAAACTGAAAAATAGAGGGATTTCTGTGGGTCAAATTAGAATAGAGGGACCAAAAGGGCATGTTTACCTAGTTAGAGGTACTAATTAGGGGATTAATCCAAGAGATTTAAATATTTTTGAGGAATTATGTAAAATTGAGTGGAGTATTCTAGAGAGTAAATTAGGACCGCAGTATTGAGTTGATCCCCATCGTCCATTGAGGAGGTGGAGTACTGTAAATAACCCTTAAGAATATGTCTTAAGGGGCATAGAAAAGAAGTTGTACGATAAAAGTGTGCAAAAAGAGTCTTTATAATAGAAAGTTTTCTTCTAGTTCCCACTTCTTTCAATTCTTGTTTTCATATTTTGGGTGATAAATGTCACGTCCCGACCCGCGGGCCCGCCCGC
>NC_052482.1:18352915-18429933 GCF_009730915.1 Dioscorea cayenensis subsp. rotundata
GTTTTACAATTTATTTGTATCCTTTTAAGAAATTATATCTTAAATTACTTCGTTTCTTTCTTTGCTTTTTGTAAAT
Source organism: Dioscorea cayenensis subsp. rotundata (assembly GCF_009730915.1). Taxonomy (NCBI): domain Eukaryota; kingdom Viridiplantae; phylum Streptophyta; class Magnoliopsida; order Dioscoreales; family Dioscoreaceae; genus Dioscorea; species Dioscorea cayenensis. Next base: position 18,352,992 of record NC_052482.1, read on the forward strand.
TTTTTGTGAGAAATTAATTTTATTTTTTACTTAAAATTCAAAATCCAAAATTAATTTAATATGATTCTTTTTTTAAATAAATTAATAACATGTTCATTAAAAATATGATTCAAAACCTTTATCTCTCAACCTCATAAGAATTAAAAACAAAAGAGGTTTGTACTTTGTAATTTGTTTAATGATAAAATAATAGTAATATGTAGATAGAAAATCCCCACTAAAAATATATGTTTTTAAACTCAAGATTAATTACGTCAACACACTTATTACTTGGAGTATTAAATCATGACTTTGGTGTTTTAACTCTTATTACATCAAAAACATGAATTGGTGTTACCTTTCAATGCATGTCATAGCCCAATCTCCAATATTCAAAAGCAATGTTCTAATTTCAAAAGCACTAACTCAAAAGAATAAATAATATTAAAAAATATCAATAGTTTTCAAACCGTCAAGCGTGTGTTCAATTAGTAATATAGAAATTTTTCATATTTTCTAGAACTTTCATACAAAATTTAAACATAATCAGTGAATTAGGTTAAAAAGTGAAAGTCATCAAAAATTGATCAAAAATATTCCCCAAAACCAATTCACTTGAGTGAGACAGACAAGGTGGAATGATCCAGAGCTTATGCTTCAACAATCAAGAAACATTTTTCTTTAACCTAATAGAAAGTGATTATAAGAGGACCGTCCAGATCCATGTTGCATAGTTCATAGAGATACCTAGATGTCAAATATAGGGAATGTGTTTCGTTTCATGCCTGAACTTAACCTACAAACTGATTAAATTCACACACATACTAATCCTATGAGTTTCAATGATGTCATCATACTATTTTCTAATTTTTAAAATATAGATAAAGTTATGAAAATAATACCCCTCCGATTACTTTTTATATGTAGTAAATAACCGAATCTACATCTAGAAAAATTTAATATAGTTATCTTTCCAAAAATTACTAATTTATATATTCACATTTCTCTCTCATATTAAATTTTAAGAAGAGAATTGAATAGAGTGCTAGGGTAATTTTAGGAAAAAAAATAATAAATATTTTTTGATATTTAAAAATAACAGATAAAAAAGAACACTGAGGATTATGACGATAAAAAAGCGGAGGAGATGACTTTTATTGATAGGTATTATTTATGCATTTAATTATGTAATTTATGTAATCAATAGCTTTCCAAAAGACACAGCAATTCATAAATTAAAAGGCAAGTTAGAAGAACAACCACAAGGTAGTTTTTATTTTAACTTGTAGTACTTTATTCATGGGGTAAAACTTCTTATGACCAATTTTTAGTTTCAGCAAACACTCTTATATTACCTTAAATTCAGTACTTACAATAATACTCAATTAAAATTAAAAAAAAAAATATAAATTTATGTCTAAGTCCAATATCAACGGTATTAATTACGTTATTTTAATTTAAAAACAATTTGAATGATACAATTAACATCGTTCTTATTTAACTTTTAGTTTATAATTCAGTGTCATGGTACATAATCAAACCACTATTGATCCTTTTATCAAGAGCATTTGGCTCATAGAATATAATATTTCACTTTAAATTTAAATGCTTAGCAATGTAAAAGTTGGGGATTGCTTTGATGAGTATGTTACATAAACTTAGTTGATTCGCATTAGATATGACACAATTTAGAATATAATATAATTAAATTGTGAATTACTCAAATATCGTTTTATATAATTTATATGAAACAATAAAGCAATATATCTCTATATATCTTTATATTGTAGAGGAATTAAACCATTATTATTTATTTGTTATAATAACCAAACATCTCTTTAGTTTCATTCTTCTTTTCGTGAGTAAGATAATCAAACTTTGCCACATATTTTTTCTAAAATTTTAAAAATAAAATAAAAAAGAAAGGTCATTTTGCTTGGATTGGACATAACAATGTTCCTTTTTTATCTCATTTTTAAACATTTATTATTTTTTCCCAAAATTATTCTTAACACCTTTTTAATTCTCTTATTGGAATTAAATATGAGAGAAAAATGTGAAGATATAAATTAGGGGTAATTTTGAAAAGATAACTAATTTTTTATTAAATTTTGTGAAATAACTAATTTTATCGGTACGTGAGATTCGTTAACCACCATAAGAGGGAGTATTTCAGTATAAAATATATAATAGTAAAAAAATAATAATAAATGATATAAATTCTAATGAAATGTTTAGAACACTTTGTTTTTCGCATTTTCGAGGACCAATGATTTTAAAATTGAGTACTCTCTCCGTTCATTTTTAATTGTCAACTTTATCTAATTCACACCGATTAAGAAAAGTTGGTTAAATGTAGTTGGTTACCTATATTTTATAAAAAATCCCATTACTTTCCAAAACTACCTCTATTTAAAACTCCGCTACTGGAGTATATAATTTAATACTTAGTTGATTGTGATTTATTGAAAATTGTATAAATACATTAAATTAAAAGGTAAATTTGGAAAAAATTATTTAATACCGCACAAAATTTCTAATATGATAAGTAAAAAAAAATAGAAAAAAGCTCCGAAACGTGACAACTTAAAAGGAATAGATGGAGTATATTTTATGGCAATAAATATATCCTACCAGAACTTGAACCGGACCATAATTATGTTTAGTCTATTGGCACGGGATCTATTGCACAAAATGTTCGTCCCCTCGAAGGAAGCGGATTCAAATCATAATTTGCTCGGATGGAGAATTCAGGACACATGCTATAGAGTCAACTTCTCATGTATGCCCCACCCCAACACTGATTTATTTACATTTTTCAAAGAAAAACTGAACCACAATTTAAATTTAAATTGCGCTTATTCTAATTAACTCAATATTATTTATCATTGAAATTAAAATTAAAATAATAAGTAATAAGTAAAAATTATTTATTTATTTATTTATTATTATTATCATTATTATATAAAATTCCAATTTTAGAAAAATCAAATAATCAAGTACAAGATGGCGTATTTGAATTTTGAATATAACTTTTGTTCCCAAAAAGGGTTAGCAAAGCAAACGATCCCGGTCTCTCATTATATCCCGCGCCTCCCCAGCGATTTCAAAACTAGAATCCTATAATCCAAAACCAAAACCCTAATTTTTCCTCCCAAATCCCAATCCTCACTTGATCCTCTCCGTTCTCCACTCCAAGATCATTTCTTTCCATCTTATTCTTCATCTCCCGCCCATTTCTCTCTACTCGGAACTAGGGTTTGGCCTCCAAGATTTCTCTTTTCCCCTCTCCCGCCATATATCTTTTGATCCATTTCTCCTGGTTTGGATCTAGGGCTCCGGGTTTGGGAATTTGAATGGCTGATGCCGCTGGTGGTGGATCGCGGCCCAAGGTTTGGATTTGCTTTCCTTTTTTGAATTTATGCTCTTTTGGTATCTGAGTTTGTTTACGGTTTATGATGTTTGTTTGTCAGAGGGCTCTGGAGGGTTTTGAGGAGATGGTGGATGGGGAGAAGCGGAAGAGAGTGAAGGGTTCAGGGACAGTGTCCGAAGGTAGTGTTCCCTCCTTTTCCATCGTAAAGTTGTCTCCTTTCGTAGAAGTAGTGGATTTATTTATTAAAGTAAAATTTGGAAGTAATATGATTATGGGTTTGATTGGAGGTGTTTTATTTTCCCGCATGATCCGTGCTCTGTATAACAAATATTTAAAGTTATTCTTGTGAGAATTTGAAATTTTGTTGTGGCTTTATTGATCTACATTGGAATAGAAATGATGGATTTATACTGATTCTTTTATTGTTCGGCAAATGTGGTTTCTTATTGAGGTTTAGATGTTCCTATCCTAATTTTTTTACTCCACTTTGTTCGAGGAACATTAATTTCGAGTTATAGGGATGATTTGCAGTCCTTGTCAGTAGATATTTTGGGCTACTCTAGCAAGTTTATTTGGTGATAGAGAAATAATTGAATGAATGTTGATTTGGGTGACATCATTGGACTGCAAAGGCGGGATCCTTAATTAGGCAGACTATTATGAGAATGGTGTTGACTTGGCTGATATGGCTAACACATTATATGAACATTCTTGATTATAATTCAAATGGTGCTTTTGTTTTGATACTTTGGTTGACTTATTGCTGCTTGACTGGTTCTTTGTAGTAACTGACACAGAGAAGGCAAAACTATAGCATTTGAAGAAGAAAGGATAGTTGTGGAGGGAGGTCTCTTATGATGCCTGGGTAGAACCTGAATTTGATGGTGTTAGATATATATATATATATATATATTATTTCTTGAATTATTTCATGCTTCTTTCCATTGTGTGCTTTGAGATTCTTTTGTTTTGAAAAATTATCATTATTTTAGTAATCTGTAGGTGTATGGAGAAGCCTTTGATTATTTTTGGCTGCTGGTAATGTTAGGGTGGTTTATCCGGTTAGTCATACCCTCTTGGTTCAAGTTTGAGCTAGCATCAGCGTTAAGTTTGGTTAAAAATCTTAATTTTGTTTGTCATTCCATCGCATACTTGGCCAACTTTTCAGAAACAGAGTTTCTGATTTCCTAGTGTTTCTTTGGACAAATGTTTCTACAGGATTTTGACCCTTTAAATATCTGTATACACTGTGTTGCTGAGAGGATGGAGATTAGGGGATATTAACCTTCTTTTGCTCTGTGCTTCCTATATGTCTGAAACTTTGATCCCTTTCTAGGTGGAGTATATGGACAGCCATCTGTAAGAGAGCCCTGGTAACTAATGGGATGTGATAATATATATATATATATATATATATATATATATATATATATATATTTTATTTACATTAGGTGGACAAATAAATGCTTCTAAGATGCCATACAACTCCTCCCGCCCATCCTATTTATATGCCCACTGTAACCGATTTATGCCACTTTAACTGATTTACACCGATTAAGAAAGTCTGTTAAATTTTAGGTGAAAGACTAAAATTTATAAAATATTACACCAACCTTCTAGAATTATCTTTTTTTAAAAGTCCATCAAGATTTCATTAGTTTCTCTTTATTTTAATTATACTTAATTTTATTTTCTCTTTTAAAATGGTGCTTTATGTCTTACAAAAAACATTGAAAAGTGTAAAAATACATCAAAAATAGAGAATAAATTTGGAAAAATGATTATTTAATGCTTCATAGATTTTCTAAATGGATATATAAAAAAGAACTAGAGTAGAGGACATGCTAATAGGACCGGAGGGAGTACTATATACCAAAAGCGATGTGATGTTAAGACATTGAAGTTTAAAGGTTGTTGTCATAAATATACATGAATTAACTTCCCCATGCTACATTGGAGGACCAATTGTTTCAATCATGTGGTTTTACAGTTTTACTTGCGAATTCCAATAATAAATATTGACCATGGTGTTTTCCTTTGCTAATGATCCGAATTACAAAACATCTAATTGGTACATATTTATTTATGAGAGATAGATAACCATTTATATCAAGCAAGGCATTTCATTGATTCTTGCCATCAGTTACTCTTTTTTATTGATTCCTTGACAAAGTTCTTTAATAGAGTTATCCTTTTCGTTATCTTCCTTAAATTCTTTTATTTTAGTTACTTCTATATTTCAGGAACCAGAACTTACAATTCAGAATGCTTGATCGTAGCAGAATGCAAGTCTGATGGGCAACAGCACAAAAATTCTGAGGTGGGAAGCTATTTGCCCAAATCACTGAAGAAAATGTGCCTCACACTTTTGGATATACCGATAAATAGTGCCTGCTGTCAATAGGTTTCATGAACAAAAATGCTGCTCCTTCAAGTTTGGGTGCTGATGGCTGCCAGCATTTTGCAGAACAGCAAAGCAATGCTCCTTCTAAACACCATGAAGAGATGAATGGATCATACCCTGCTTCCAAAGCTGATAAAGATTGCCGTTCCCTAACAAGGACCATAACTGGCTCAAAAGTGGGGTTTACTGTTATAGATGCTTCAAGGGCAATTGAACACAATCCATTTTACCCCTACAAGAAATTAGGACAGGTGAAATCAACAGATACCTCAGAATGTGGCAGCACTACTGGTCCTGTGGAGGAGAGTGAACCATTAAGAATGTGGAAAGAAATGAAGCAGAATGGCTTTCTCTCATCTTCACATGGAGGCATACCCATGCCCAAACAGCGTGGTAGGCATCATAGAAAGAAAAAAAATGAAGAGCTTAAGAAGAGGAATGAGATAGCAAAAAAAGAACATGCTAATAGGCTCACGAAGATTGCTGCGCCGAGTGGATTGCTCTCAGGACTCAACCCAGGGATCATAAACCATGTCAGGAATAGCAAACAAGTCCACTCCATAATAGAAGCTATTGTGAGGTCTGAGAAGCTTGAAGGTCCTTGCCAAAATAAGTTTCCTAACCAGTCAGGAACAGAAAACAAGGAAAATTCTGAGAGGAGGAAAGAGCAGAACTACACGCATAATGCGGCAGCCAGTCAATTAAATCAATCCTTAAGTAGTTCAGATTATAGTATGCCAAGTTTTTCATGGCATACCTCTGAACTTAATGATGATACGCTGACTCTAAAACTGTCATCAACTGCAACTATGAAATCAGAGGATGGAAGCAGTGCCTATGTTAATGATCATTCAACAAACCAAGATGCTATTTGTTCTCTATCTTTAAAAGGTAACTTCCTTATTATTTCTAACCTATGGGATCATATTTTAGTGGGAGGTTGAGTCATTTAACAATTAACCATATGTTAAAGAAAATTGAACACACCATCAGTCACTATTTGGAACTATGTTGCTGCATGCTAACTTGAACGCCTTTTCATTTGCAGCTGCTAATGTCGCTTCTCGGTGGCTGGATTTGCTTCAGCAGGATATCAAAGGACGTCTGGCTGGTAAAATTCTCTTTCAATGTGTTGAATATGAATACAATTTGCCATCACAAGATATTGATGCCTTTGCTTTTGTTATTGCAGCACTGCGACGTAGTAAGAAGAGAGTAAGAAATGTGATACAGATTGAATTGCCTTACGTATTGTCAACAGAATTCTCTTCAAACCAAGAAAATAGGCCCTGCTTTGAGCAATCCTCTGAGGCAGGGGATTCTAAAACAGCAGTTCACAATATGCATGTGAAACGATGGAAATCACTTTTTGGTCAAATGGATAAAGCCCTCACTGAAGAGGGGAAATATCTTGTGAGTACTCCACATTCCTTGATTTTATCATTGTGTCGTGAATTACTTGCCATTTTAACAAATCATGGTGCTTCTCTGTTGAATTCTGCACAAAAATTACTTGTGGATATTTGTCTTAAGGTGAAGTTCAATCCGGGTTGAACTCTAGCTAATTGGTAAATTAGCCTGCTAAATATGTTTCGTCCAACAGTATCTCTATGGTTATAGTTAGCTGGTCCTTTGTATCAGGAGAACTGGTTGAGACAAGTCCAAGAAATGCAATCACATTGTGATAAAGGCCTGAAATATGCCAGTCCTGATGGTATCCGACCATTCGACCCTTTGATAGATTCCAGGTTAGGATTCAAAACCCTTTCTTCCTTGTTCTTACATATACTACATATGCATATCCTCTACACACCTTCGTGTGTTCTACGACGATAATGAGTTCATTTTTGTCTTGTCATTTGATCATACATGTTTCCCAACAATCTAACAATCAGAATGCATTGTTTCTCCATTGTTTACCAGAATGAAGAAGCCTGATGCTCTAGAGCGTGAATGTGCAGTAAGAGCAGCTGCAGCTTCAATCTACTCAACAAGCAACTTAACCATGACAAAAGAAAATGTACAATGTTTCTGAACTGATTTTAATCCAAAATTTTCTTTTTCTTATAATTATGAAAACTCTCCATTCTCACTCACTTCTTGTTTGCTTGCTCTGTGATTGTATAGAACAATCTTCTCACCCCTGTTGTCTCAATTATTTTCGTGTTAAATTGTTTCCCTTTTTCAATGTATCAACAGTCTTGGATTCTCTTGTTTACCAACTCATTCATATATTGAATTTGTTGAGGTTTGTACTGAAACTTCTCCACTAGTTCATAGAGGTTTCTTGTGATTTTATATGCTCGCGCACACACACAGATATATATATATATATATATAGAAAATGAGAAATTGTTCGTCCACTATATTTTTATAAAAATAATAATATTTTTATAAAAATAAATAAATAACCAATAAAAAACATCTGCCCAACACGTGTACGCCAAAAATACAACTACAGACAAAACGAACGGCAAGGATCTCTGCAGATACCTAAAGAGCACAGTAACCAACCCAGTCTTCATACGTCGGCCACGTAAACCCCAACCATGCCATGCATGCATGACACTTGTTCCCCCAACCTCTCCTCGTGTACTCTTCTCCTCTCTTCTTTTATCCCATACATATCCACACATCCAAAGAAACATTGAGACACAGAGAGAGAAATGGATCATCAGAGAATTCTTGTAGTGATGATGCTAATGGCCATGGTCTTAGCCATGGCAGACAAAGAGAAAGGAGGAGATGAGAGCAAGAGGTTGTTCATGCTTAAGGATTCTAAACAGGTAGTGAAAACAGAGGCCGGTGAGGTGAAAGTTATCTCAGGACCAAAACTAGACAGAGATATGCCCAACATGCACATTGGTTTCATCTCCATGGAACCAAACTCACTCTTCATCCCTCAATACATTGATGCCAATCTCATCTTCTTTGTTCGCAGAGGTACTGATACTGTTACTTTGAATCTCCATGTGTGATTTTTCTGATTCTTTGATTTGTGTGAAATGGTAGGGGAAGTGAAGATGGGATGGATTTATAAAGATGAGTATGTGGAGAAGAAGCTTAAGATGGGAGATGTTAACTTTATACCTGCTGGTTCAGCTTTCTATATGGTTAACACTGGCATTGGACAGCGTTTACAGATTATCTGCAGCATTGATGCTTCTCAAACCATTGGCTCCAGCTCTTACCATGTTAATCAAGCTCACTGTTTTGCTTCTTCTTCATTCTCACACAATTGTTTGATTTCTAATATGTTCTCTTGTTTTTTTCCAGCCTTTTTACATTGCTGGAGGAATTAATCCATCCTCTGTTTTGTTCGGATTTGACATGGGCACTCTTACTACTGCACTCAATGTAAACCTACAGAACTGATTAGAAAGAAGTTTTGAATTTAATCAATCTTTGATGTTGAATTTATGTATGTGTACATAGGCTACAGCTGAGGAAATAGGGAAGGTGATGACAAGCAGAACAGATGGTGCCATAGTGTTTATAGATGGAAAAGAAGCTGAGCCACCAGCTAAGTTCATGAAGAGGAAGCTGAAGGAGATGAGTGGAAGAAGAGATGGTGATGTTGATGTTGAAGATGGAGAAGAGATTGATGATGGTGGAGTTTGGACATGGAGGAAGATGTTAAGCTCATTGTTGAAAACTAGGAAAGGCAAAGCAAAAGGTCCAGTTAGAGCACCAGATTCATACAACTTGTATGACAGTGCACCAGACTTCAAGAACAAGTATGGATGGAGTTTGGCATTGGATGAGAATGAATATGAACCATTGAAACACTCTGATTTTGGAGTATACTTGGTGAATCTCACTGGAGGGACAATGCTTGCACCACATGTTAATCCCAGAGCAACGGAGTTTGGGGTGGTGCTAGGAGGAGAAGGGAGGGTGCAGGTGGTGTTTCCGAATGGGACGATGGCGATGAATGAGGAGGTGTCAGAAGGAGATGTTTTTTGGGTGCCTAGGTACTTCCCTTTTTGCCACATTGCTTCAAGGAGTGGGCCAATGGAGTTCTTTGGATTCACTACGGCGGCGAGGAGGAACTGGCCGCAGTTCTTGGCTGGGGCGAGGTCGCTGTTGAAGACAATGATGGGGCCGGAGTTGGCAGCAGGGTTTGGAGTGAATCAGACTAGGTTGAGGAGGATGGTGGAAGCTCAGAAGGAGGAATTGTTTCTACCTACATGGCCTGTTAAGGAGGAGTTCATGAGTGCGTAGAAGTGTGTGTGTGTGTGTGTGTGTGTGTGCTTGTTTAGTTTTGCTGGTTGATAGTGTTAGATTTGCTGCTTCTATGAACTCTATGTTGTTGTTTGTGCTGTTGCTAATGTCTATGTATTGTCATAATAAAAAATTCTTGCAGAAATCTTGGTTTGTTTGCCATTTTTTGATTGAAAGAATGTCAGGCTTTTGTTTCTGAAACTGAATGCTTTGGCTCTGAAATTGGTGTGCTCATTGAAGAAATTGTCTTCATATAAAGATTGCAAAACTGACCAAACATGAAACATGTTGCAGAAATCTTGACATGAAGCTCAACAACAGGGCCATTCAACTTGTGATATTTCATTATTGAAAGAAGTATATTGGCATTACAGGAATTGTACATTTTAACAGAAAAAATAGAATTTCAATTATTTCTGGAAACATTAATTATGGAACCTCTTCCATTTACAGGATTACTGTAAGAATATCTGGTCTAGTTCATATCACTCCACCATGGCTGCTTGATTGTTGTGTTGATTGACATTGCTGAGCCTCCTTTGAATTCTTGAACGTTCTGTTACAACAGTGAAGTTTGAAGAATTCACAGATCATGAAATTTGTGCCCACAGATCAAGCAATGTCACACAATTCTTCATTTGAATTCTTGAACATCAGAATACTATGAACTGTGTGAGCTAGGGCTTTGCCTTCTGAACAAATTTCACTGATTGCCAACGTGAAAAACTTATGTGCAGAGAGATACACAAATTTCTCAATTTGGTGTTCATTCTTTGCATTCATCTCCTTGTATTGAATGAAAATGTTCATTTCCAGCCTTCAGTTGTTTTCCTGGTATCCTTTTGGGAACTACACCCCACTTCACTGCAGCTGCATACACTCCATAAGCATCCAGCAGTCTTCCTTGCCTTTCTAACTCACCAATCAAGACACTAAAAGAGAACTTGCCAGGAATTGTATCTTTCTCAAGCATAAGAATGAAAACATACATTGCATCATCAACTCTACCATCCCTACAGAGAACTCGGAGAACGACGTTGTATGTCAGCATTCTTGGAGAATAACCTTTCCCAATCATTTCGAGCAAATGATTGAAAGCTTGACTAACCTCTCCTTTCTCAGCAAGAGCTTGCACCATCAGGCAGTATGTGTAAGGGGATAGGGGATAACCCAATTCCATGATCTGCTCAAACAACTCCTTAGCTTCTTTGAGAGGTTCGTCATTTCTTGTAGATTTACGGCAAAGGCCCCTAAGGAGTGTGTTCATCACTCTTTCTGATGCTTGAAACCCTGCATTGTGCATTTTCATATAAGTCTGGAATGATACTGATATCAAACCAAATCTCAACAAGCCTTGAAGCAGAATGTTATAGCTGATGAAGTCCGGAGGGCAGCTTCTTCCTTCCATCTCCTTCAAAACCCAAATCCCTTCCAAAGGCCGGCCTTCTGTGCAATACCCGCCGATAAGAGAATTATATGTGACAACATTCGGAACTAGACCCATTTCCAGAGCTTCATCAAGTAGCTCCCTCGCCTCATCTGATCTTCCAACCTTACAAAATCCATCAATGACCAAAGTGAATGAATATATATCCGGTCTCTTTGTAGACTTCTTGATCTTGTGCAATAGCTCAAGTGCTTCCTCCACTCTACCAACATAACACAAACCTTGGATCAAACAATTATATGTTCGAACAGTTGGTTCGCAACCGATTCGCCTCATTATCTCAAAAATCTCGAAAGACATTGCCATTCTACCTCTCTTGCACAAACAAGTAATTAACTCAGTGAAAGTCACTACATTTGGCACAAAACCCCTTTCCATCATCTCATCCAAAGCTCGTTTTGCCTCATCAGGCTCATTCTTCTTGCACAAACACTGAATCATCACTGAATAAGTCCATGAATCTGGAGAAACTCCAAGAGATGGGAGCTCAGAGAACAAATTCACAGCAGAATCAAATTCCCTTGCCTTCACAAGAGCTGTGAGGATATCATTGTAATCCGAAACAGTCAAATCTCTATAATCACAATCCAACAGATCAAGAACCTTGACACGCTCCTCAATGGGCAAGCTCATAACTTTTTTCACCAAATCACCAACATGCAACCTACTACTTCTCCTCCCACTATTCTCCACATCTAATAATCCATTAACCCTACAATTCACCTGTTCCTCTTCCGTTTCCACATCAAAGTTAACAACTTTACTGGTGCTAACCTCATGAATTTCAGTTTTTGAAGTTTGAGGAGCATCTAGGTCTTGTCTAGTGCATGATTTGTAGTTTGTGCTAAAAGTGGGAGCTTTCAGTGGTGCTGTGCTTCTAGTGGAGAGAAATAGATGAGAAACAGGGGAATGAGTACCTTGCTGAGGTTCGGAGATGGGCAAACTCCTCCTCCTCCTCCTCTTTATCACAATTATGGATGATTTGCAGCATGGGAATGGGGATGAGGAGATCGAAAGATGAGAAGAAGAGGAGATGGAATGCATGGAAGGAAGAGAGAGAGAAAGAGAGAGAGAAAGGGTTTGAGGTTTAGGGTGGGAAACAGAGAGACGTAGAAGGGATTGGGTTGGGATAAGAACACCGCTGGTAAGCACAAGAAGAGTAACAGAGTCTATGGCGAATTTTGGGCCAAATGTTGTGTGGGCTTTATGCTAAGGCCTAAGAATTTGGGCCCTTTATTGGGCCAGTATGTTCATGGCCCAATAAAATGCTTGAACTTTTCATCTATGAGATTTTTATGAAAGCTAAAGAAAGTCATTTAGAAAGATGTAGATAAATGAAGTGTTTTTATTTTTATTTATTATTTATTTTTTATGAATAGAAATTGAATTTTTTTTAATGAAATTTGTTAAGTCCGATGACGTAGGGATTGACGTTATATGATGAGCCAAGTGGTGACGTGAGCAAGAGGATGATGACGTGGCATGTCGTGACTCATCGAAAGGAAAAGATGATCAGGATGATGATGTGGCAAAAGATGTTATCATGACATTTAATGGAGATCAAGGTGGAGATTTGATTAAGATCTATATTGAAGATTTTATGAGATATTTCTCTCAATACAATCATGTGATGATAAAGCTATTTTTGGAAAGTCAGATCGAGACTATGGGATCTTTTCTAGAAAAGTCGAGTTTTTATTTTTGATGTGATTATCTATCCTTGGTAAGATCCCGGGATGATTATTCATATCTTTCGATAGAAACTCCTTTTTAGAAAAGATCTATTTGAGAGAGGAATATTCTATTATCGGCAAGAGTTCAAGATCATGAAGATTATTTGAAGCTATTTGAAGAAACAAAGATTTAGTTTGGTGTGAAGCTATTTGAAGACACGAAACTAAATAAGGTAAAAGACATACTCAAGGAGATCATCAAGACCAGTATTTAGCATTACTATATTGAAGGAAGATTCAAGAGCTATATATGGGCGGAACTATTCATGAAGACTAGTCATATGAGGAGATTGATTGAAGATTGCATAAGATATGATTAGAGATTTGAAGATCCAAGCATGGATGATTAAAGATCATGCTTAAAGATATTTAAGGCTAAACTTGGATGAAGATAAGATCAAGTTTAGTAACAATATTTCCATGAGTCAAACGAAGATCATTTGGAAGACCAAACTTGGGCCAAGTTTGGAAAGGAAGATCGGGAGATCTTCGGTGGCTATCTTCGGTGGCTATCTTCGGTAGGATGGTCACGTGTGACTTGGTGGCAGCGTCCCTCGGGAGAGGAGACCTTCCGAGTGATGTGAGGAAGGAAGCACTGCAGCGCGGAGGAGCTCGAGGTTGAGTCACCGCTACGCAGGCGGGATGAAGGCACCGGAGGTTGAAGGTCGCGATTCAGCTGCATCCGGCTAGAACTCGCTCGTGTTCGATGAAAGTGGGCATGTTGCAGCCGGGTGTTGCAACATCTAACTTTGGAAGGTGTCGAGTTAGAAGCCGCGGAGAATTCTAAAAGAGATAACTTTGTGAGCGTCGTGTGCGTCTCATATAAGACATCTCGTCGAAGATTTAGGGATGGAGCCAAGCAGTGAGAGACTCTTGGTGAGGAGTTAAGTGTGCGCGTCAGGCAATCTTGAGAGGATATTCTTCATTGAGTGAGTAAGTGAGTGTTGTACTCCTTGTTCTTATACCTCTTTTGAGTGGATTGTTTCTCAGCCTGGCCCCCAGGATGTAAGCAAGGTTTTGCCGAACTGGGTTACTAATTTGCTTGTCTCCTTTATCTTGCTTTGATTGTGTGTGAGTGTTTATGCTTTGAGTGAGTTTTTGAGTAAACTTAACACTTCACACCCCACCGGAACCATCAAAATTATTAGATATTTAAATTTCCTATAATCGATTTTAATCAAGCAATCATGTGTTTTTTTCGTTAAAAAATGAAAAACTCATATTTTCATATTTAAAATATAGTGTGACATTTAGTTGTTGTTGATTTAATAAAATTGTTGTTACTTTTGAACCACTTTGAAAAAAAGTCTTCATTGTCCATATTTTTAGTGTTTGTTTTGAGTATTTGATAACCAAAAATTTGAAGTATATCACAACATATTTTTTTCATTCATTTATTTTGCAAATAGGGTAGAACTATATTATAAAAAGGTGATTACAACACAATTTTATATATTTTATATATCTCATAATACAAAAATTTTATCAAATCACAACAAAGAAAAAAAACAAAAAAAACCAAAGAAAAACATCTTTTGTTAGAATAAAATTTTTTGTGATGTCTACTAAACATTGAAGATAAAGAGGTACAAGCACTTTGTACTGTAACTCAATTACTTGTATAGTATTATTTTATTTATGCTGTTTTTATTTGTACTGTAACTCAATTACTTGTATAGTATTATTTTACTTATGCTGTTTTTATTTGTAAATCAAATGAACTCTTAATAAATATCTATAAAAAAATAGTTTTAATATTTTGATTGATATTTTTAAAATAGTTTTCAAAACATATTTTAAACATATACATACCCTTTTATAAAAGGGTATGGATATGTTTAAAACCAATAGTATAAGATATTTTAGATTAAAGTGAAAAAATGGTTAATTTTTAAAATTTTTATATCCTATATTAAATGATATATATTTAAATAAAAATTTTCATACATGTTAATGATATATATATATATATATTATATATATAGAGAGAGAGATTAATATATATTTAATTTAATTAATTGATGGTAGGTTATTATTTCTAATAATTCAAGCATGTGCTATCACAGTGTATTCCTTTTGTTTGACATCATTTCTAAACATGAACACTTAAGCATGACTTCATTCTCAATTGCTCCACTCTTTAATAAATAAAAAAAAAACTAAAAATCCTTGCCACCTTAATAATTCAAGAGGTATTAAACTAGTCTCATTATTTGAACTCTAAACCTCCAAAGCCTCTTGATTACATAAAGATAGACAAAAGCATTTGAGAGACATTATTGATAGCTCTTCATTAGCTTGGTGCATTCTTATATTTCTATATATATATATACATTCATTTTTTTTTAAATCTTAACATTTGTGTGTTTGTGTGTTCTGTAGAGCACTCTCTGCTTTTTTGTTTTCTTTCTTTAAAGCTGTGATGCATCTTATTCTGTCTCATGATAAAAGTGGTACTGTCTTCTCATCTTATAGTCCTACACCCACTCAAGACAACCACTTTCCCTTTCTTTTTCTCCTTTTTCCATGCTCTTCCCATCCTTACTCTCTTTGAATCATGCCTTGTTCTTCATCCATTTCTCATCAAAAGCATACAGTTGTATGGGAAGCATTAAATCATTCTAAATCCATGGGAAACAGTGATATCTGTTTCTTTCTTTAATTATCTGTCCTGCTTTGTCTGCATGTTGTCTCAGAATGGAGTAAGATATATATATAAATTACAGGTAGATTTATCTGCATTTATTTCTGAAACCAGTTTTGAGTTTTGACAGTGCTGGGAGCATCTGAACTTTTGAATGAATAAACAAAAGCAAGATGCCAATGCTGTTGCTGCCTTCTGTTAAATTTCCTTGAATAAAGAAGCCATGCAACTCTTCTTTCCTTTTTCCTCCAGAGAAAGAGTAGTTGGACCCCATGTGCACTAGTCAAGCCAACAACCATCTGAGATATTGTTAATTCTGTAATCCATATGAAGCTCCTCAAAGTGTACCATTTTATATTTATCCTCTTGAGAAGATTCTTCTTCAAAAGAATAGATGTGTGTATGGCCTTCATGAGGGTTTCACTACCTTCCAAGCTTGTTTTGATTTGGTTCCCTTTACAAAACAGAAACAAACAATGGTCCATGTGGTTGATGACCATCCCACTGATTGAATTTTTAATTGAATTCATACTCATTACTCCATGAATTGACTTTGATTCAAATGGCATGCACTTGATGTATAGATAGATAAGTGTTGTTCCTTTCTATTTGAACTGCCATGAAACAAAAATACACAGAAAAAAACAAAAAGTACACACACAAAAAACCAATTCATAATAGAGAACAACTCTTCTCAGATACTACATACATAACTTTTTAAACTTCTAAGCAGATTGAACATGGAAAAATGTGATGTCAGTTTCAGTAAAAACTCAACTTATTTCAGCACATATGCTGCTTCCTTGAGAACAACTGACTAACTCTAGTATGTTCACCACTTCGCTCATTTCGGGTCGGTTAGATGGTACTTGAGAAGTGCATATCAAGCCTAATTTGATCACTGGAACCATCTCCTCCGCCGGAATACATCCCTGGAGTTTCCCGTCGACAAATTCATCTGCTTTCCCTTCCTCCATTGCCTCCCTCATTACATCACAGAGCACGACAACATCATCCTCCATGTACTCTACCGGTCGTCTCCCTGTCATGATTTCCAGTATCAGTACGCCGAATGCATAAACATCGCACTTCTCAGTGATTTTTGACTGATCGACAAAGCGAATTCGGGCGCCATATATCCTAATGCACTCTGAATTTTGCTGCTAATCACGTATCTGTCCAGCATTGGTAACAATTTGGCCAATCCATAGTCCCCAACCTTCGGCACACCGGTGCCATCTATCAACACATTGCTCGATTTCAGATTGTAATGGATAATGTTCAGCTGATGAAGGTGAGCTAAACTCCTCGCAATGCCAAGAATTATATTGAACCTTTCTCTCCATGAGAGTGTGTTTGATGCTGAATTTTCATGGAGGTGTTTGTATAAACTTCCACCAGACAGGAACTCATATATGAGAAGCTGCAAAGATGAAGTCCAGTAGTAGCCTTCAAGAGCAACAAGATTCGGGTGTCTAATCTTCGCAAGCTTCTTAATAACTTTCTCGAATTCATCTTGTGATTTCACCATGCTTGATACTGTTAGCTTCTTGATCGCTACCGGTCTCCCATCTTTAAGAGTCGTCTTGTAGACAGTACCAAAACCACCACGACCAAGCTCACAGTCCTTGTTCAGGACTGCATGAGCACCGGCACTGAATTCAGGTTCCCCAGAGAACATGACAAGCTTGCCAGAGTTGGCTTCTGTGGTTTCCGACCGGCTGACATTATCATCAAAGAGAGCCAATGCAGCAGCAGAGTGAGGGGCCATTGACCGAACTCGAAGATTCAAGACTGTAATGCCAATGACACCAATGGCAATAACTGCAGCAGCACCAATGGCGATGAGTGTTGAGATACTTAGAATGGTCTTCTTGTGTCCAAGGAACTCCGGTGAGGCTTTATGACTAGAATTATTAGGAGACGATGAGTTTGGATTGAGAACAATGGGCTTCGGGAGGACAGCAGGGCAGGAGCGATGAACTGCAGAGCCACAAAGGCTGGGGTTATCGGATAAAGAGGATGCAGGGATGGTGTCAAAGAAGTGACCGGTGGGGACTGGGCCAGAGAAGAGATTGTGAGAGATGTTGAATGAATGGAGATGAGGAAGATCTGAGAGTTGCTTAGGAAGTGTTCCAGAGAACTTGTTATAGGGAGATGTCTATGGTTTGCAGATTCATGGAATTTGCTAAGGTTGGAGGCAATGAACCAGTGAGGTTGTTTTTGTGAGAGATTTCTAAACAAACATAAAAGATTCAAAAATTTTCAGAAATAAAGAAAAAGAATAACAATCAAAATGAAACAAAAACAATTTGAAGAACAAGATATGGACTTACAGTGATTTCAGAGAGATTAATTTGCCAATCTCTGAAGGGATGCTCCCATTGAGAAGATTATGGCTAAAATCAATGATTTCCAATGATCTCAAGTCGCCAATGTTTGCATGAATATGACCAGAGAAAGAATTGTGAGAAAGATTCAATGACTGCACACTCTGAATGCTTGAGATTTCATCAGGAATGACACCAGAGAAAGCATTTCCAGACAAATCCAAGACTGTGATTGTGGAATGATTCATCTTGGGAATTCTTAAAGAATCACTGAGTTTGTTCTCTGATATCAAAACTCTCTGCAACGTGGATTGGAAAAGCCATGAAGGGATTCCACCGGTGAATGAATTCCTACTGAAATCCACATCTGATAAGCTCTTGCAAGCTGCCATTGATTCCGGCAAGCTCCCAGTGAAGTTATTACCAGAAAGCTTCACCTCTTTCAATGCTGTGAGCTCGCTGATAGAATCTGGGACCTCGCCGGAGAATTTATTGTCAGATAAATCAAGAAACTGAAGCCTTCTCAGCTCTCCAATCCAATGAGGAACTTCAACGGTGAAAGAGTTGGAGCCCAAGCTTAGATATTGGCACATGGATAGCCTCTGCATGGACACTGGGAGTTCACCGGAGAAGGAATTCCGGCCAAGGTCGAGACTTTTTAGTAGTAAACAAGCGCCAATGTCCTCCGGCAAGACGCCGGAGAGCCGGTTTCCTCTCAAGCTAACGGTTCTCAGATTGAACATTCGGTGAACTCCAGTGGGGACCTCGCCGGAGAACAAATTATCTGACAAATCAAGCATCCGAAGAGCATTCAAATCCCAAAGCCCGGAGGGCAAAGCGCCAGAAAGCTGATTTGACGAGAGATTCATTGCCGCCAAGGTCGAGCAAGACCCAACATTGGCCGGAATCTCGCCGGAGAAGGCATTGTTGGCCAGAGAAAGGGTACGAAGCGACCCTACATTGTGAGAAGAAGCCATCAGGAATAGGCCCCGAGAGGGAGTTCTCGCTGAGATCAAGAGTGCGGAGGCTCTCGAGGCGGAGAATCTCCGGCGAGAGAGGACCGGAGAAGTTGTTCCTGGAGAGGGAGAGCTTCCTGAGGGATCTAAGGCGGAGAAGACCACGGACGCCGATCTTCCCGGAGAGGGAGAAGCCGGAGAGGGAGAGTTCAGAGACGAGGGCTGGTCTTGGGGTCGCATAGCACGCCAGGCCAGCGACAGGGGGCATCATCGTCCTCGTTCCATGCGAGGAGCTTGGAGCTCGGGTCTTGGAGGTCGGCCTTGAAAACAATGAGGCCGAGAACGTCGTCGTTGAGGCCAGGCTCGGAGGAGAAAGCGAAGAAGGGGAGGAGGAGAAGGATGAGGAGGAGGAGCGAAGAGAGTGAAAAAGACGACATCTTGGAAGGGTTTCGATGGAGAGAGCTCTAGAGTTCCGCCATTAAAGATGGAGCTTTTAGAGCAAGCTCGCCATTAGCGAAGAGCTGCGAAGGTACACGAATCTCGAGGCAAAGAAAAACGAATCTCAAGGCAATTTTTAGTGAACGAGGTTGGAGTTTTGAGGGTTTAAGACGAGAAGCGAGATCCTCGGAGGTATTTAATGGGATGTTGGAAAGGGTCCCACATGGTGACACGTGGAAATGTTTGGATGGGTAAAAAATGACATGAATGGGCTGCGTTTGGATCTCTTTTTTAGGGGTAGTTTGGGGAATTTAAAGGGGTAGTAAATGAGATTTAATGAGGTCGTTGCTTTTGGACTTGAAGTAGTCGGGTAGGTTGCGTTAACACGTGGCAGTGGATGCATTTAATTTAAAGCTGAACCTTTGCTTTTTATTTATTTATAATTTATTTGATTTTTTTAAATATCTTTTTCGAAGTCTCTGAGACTGAGCACTTATTTATTTATTTCTGAATAAAAACAAATGATCTAGTGTAAGTATCAGGGAAAATGAATTATAGTTTAATGAAAGTTTCAAAAAAACATTAGGGACAAACCCTTATGTTTGAATTTAGCAGATAATTCTAACTGTTTATTTTTCTTACTCCATCCATTCCTTTTTATCGGTTACAAATCAATGTTTTTTTATCTGTTATTTATTATTTATTATTTTTATTTTAAATTACTCTTAACACTTTATTCAATTTTCTACCTGGAATTAAATATGAGAGAGAAATGTGAATATATAAATTATGGGTAATTTTGGAAAGATAACTTTTTTTTATAAAATTTTGTGAAATAACTAGATTTCTTGGTATGTAAAATTTGGTTAACCATAACAGATAAAAAGAAATGGAGGAAGTTAATTTATTTTATCTTACAAATGTATAGTTTTTATTTAACATTGCTTGTTTTCATATAACCACATAAGTTTTCACGTGCCTTTTCGTTTAATATTTGATATTTCTGTTTAATATATGATATTTTTGTTTAATATTATATGTTTTCGTTTAAAAAAAAATTGAGACAGAAAGATAGAAAAATACAATGTCAGAAAAAATGACTTTTTAAGAATACCCAAATTTGACGTGACAATACGTGAATAAGTGAAATTTGGAAAACATTTTAGGGCATTTCCAGTAAAAATTAGTGTAGTGCAATATACATTTTGTTTTTAAAAATATAACTTTCAATAATTTTTTTTTTTTTACAAAATGTGAAAAAAAAAGACATTTCAGATATGCAAAAGGCCAAGTGTAAGGGTCAGTGCCCGAGCGCCGCACGGTGGACCAACGAGCGCCGCACGGTGGATCGTTGGTGTGATTGGACCGGGACACCAAATACCATTGGGTTACAAACCATTTGGTAAATTTCTTCTATAAATAAGGCTTTTAGATAGATTGCTTTGTTTTCCAAACTAATTCAACGAAATGAGTAACTTTTTAAGAGGAAATGAATAAATTTATTGAAATGAGTATTTTGAAAATAAAAATATTGATTCATAAACAAGTAAAAGAATAATAATTATAAATAACCTATGACAAACTATAAAGCCGGTTGAATGCATGAAAAATATGCAATGTATGATGTTCATAGTTTATAATTATTGATGCTTTTAACAGTGAAATAATAATAACAATAAGAAGCATGATCTCTTCAAACATAAACAAAAATCATGGCAATTGATAAGTGATTACTAAGCACTCCAATTAGCATAGTTTTCAATGTCACTGGTCTCAACACTGTTTACTTTATATTAAATAAGAGAAGTTAAACAAAAGAAGTGCTTGAACTAGTTATGAGCCAGCTAAAAAGCAAGTAATACAAAGAGGATGGCACTGATGAGCTTCAAAGTTTACATACATGAGAGCTTTATATCCATACCACCCCTTCATGATTTTACCAAACATATAATTTAGCACTCTTGATTGTTTTTTCAAGAAACATATTCACTCAAATTTCACCATGATGACTATGGTGATTCGGAATTTCTTGATTGTCCAATGGCATGTACTGAGCCATGATCGCGCGGATCTCTGAGTCCATGTAACTCTGGAAGGCCGAAGAATGAGAAAGAATATAATTTAATTGAAGTTGCAAAGAAAAGACGTCGAAGATGCATACCCGAATTCTATATTTGTAGATCGCATAGGCTCCAACTCCTGCAATACATAGGCCTAAAAAGATAACCCACAAGAAGCTCCAGCCGACCTCTGTTGTCGCCTTCTTACCTGCAGACAGATTTACCGAAAATATAGCTTTGTTAAGAATGTAAATGCATTATAAGGAAAACACACAAAATAGTGGTACAATCGAAAAATATACGCACTTATACAAGTATCATGCTCTTTCATGTATAACAGATCGCCACGGCAATTGCATTCGTAACTACCCCATGTATTCTTGCATTTGCACCCTGAACACTGACACGCGGTTCTCTCTTTGCATTCATCGATATCTAAGACCACCTTACTGTTAGAACATTGTGTAAACAACTATGAATCAAAGATAACTAAATGTAGGTTGAAGTACCTTCGCATGAATCAATGCCATCACCCTTAAAACCAGGAGGGCATTTGCATCCCTGGACATGGTTTTCCTGTGAGGCAAATATCAAGTTGCTTATGCTCTAAAGAGAATGACATTTTTATGTTTAATGTTTTCTCCATCAATGGATTCACTTACTAAACAGGCAGAAAATGTGCTTCCATGTTTGGTATGCTTCCAACATCCGCCATTGTTAATTTCACATCTTCCGGTTCCGGATGCTATAAAAAGAGATAATGTTTGCAAATGTACTTTTGGTTATTTCACAAATAAACAACAGGAATATCACAAATATAATAGGAAAAACACAAACACTGGAGCTGCTGACCAATGGAGAAAAGTTCCTATAAAAAACACCTCCAGAGGGGCCTTGATTAGAAAGTGACGGCTTCTTCTCGAGGGACTGTAAGTGACAATAGAGAACAGCCCCCTAACTTCTATCTCGAACAAATACGATCATACATGATTTTCGGAATGGTATTCGACAAGTTGAAATGAGATGAATTTTAGCCTTTAGGTTAAGTGGGTAATGGGCTCAAAATTTGTGGGTTATACAGGTGATGCCAACTAATTCAGAAACAGATATTTCCACACTTTCACAAGAAATCAAAATATAAAAATTTAAAGGCAGGTCTTGTATGGACTGCAGGTTGTTGCTTGGTGTTAAAACTCATTAAATTAGCCTTTGATTGATACCATGGTCTTCGTTTGTGGTGCAATGATCAATATAACAGACAAAGAAGCACTACTAGAATCCAAGGAAGTTATGCTTACTAAATGGAGAGTTTATGGAAAGAAGAACCAAAAGCATTTAAACCAATTAACAAAAAAGACAGCAAACCTGGGGTTATGCATCATATTTTTTAAAGTGGAACTTGAGGACTTCTACAAAGTAGGACTCTATTATGGATTTCTGGCCAAATTCTTATCTCCTGTCTGAGTTCTAGTTATGGTATAAATCTGTTTCTAAATCTACCACATAAACTTCAAGGACAAAATATGCACCTTCACAATGCGTATACCCATCTCCAACAAACTTGACACCTCGAACAATAGGGCACTCGCACACTCTTCCACGGAAAGTATCCTGCCATAGGGTGGATGGTGGGTTTTATGATAAAAGTATGAAAAGGAATATGATCTCAAATGTTGGTCATAACAATCGAAAGAAATCCACCTTGCATGCAGTGGCATTAGCAACCTTATCTTCCCAGCATCCACCATTCCGTTCCAAGCACTCATTTGTTTCTATTTCTAAAAGCCAGAATCATAAACCGAAAAAATGCTGCAGTTAATTCCAAAACAAACTCCATAATAAATGCCACAGTAGACAAGCAAAGAATGAGAAAAAGTAGCTCTGCAGCAAACTGACCTTCACTCAAACAAACACCTGGTTCAGTAGTCTCCTTGAAGCCTGCACAAATAGCCTTGAGCACAGCACCTTTATCCAGTTTACCTGTAGATACATACCATAAAACCATGAAAAATGCTCCACCGAACTTATAATAAACTTTGAGTATGACATATTGGAAGTGAGATGCATACCTCTGTACTGTCGGTTGTTGATGACAAGAGTTGGCAAGATGGTCACATCACCGCGAGAATTTTTCCCAATCTAAGAACATGAAATTGTTGATTTGAAAGATATATAGCAAGAATGGGTATTCATAAAGAAAAAGAGCCTATGAGATAAGCAAAGTTTCAAAATTTCAATTCACCTGCGCATCTTGTTCAGCCTTGAGAACAGGATTTTCTACATCCACATTAGG
Organism: Dioscorea cayenensis subsp. rotundata; assembly: GCF_009730915.1. Taxonomy (NCBI): domain Eukaryota; kingdom Viridiplantae; phylum Streptophyta; class Magnoliopsida; order Dioscoreales; family Dioscoreaceae; genus Dioscorea; species Dioscorea cayenensis. The sequence goes on from NC_052482.1 coordinate 18,376,873, forward strand.
ATCTCCGATACATTTATCTATCTCTTTTAGATCTAGGCCTGTCAAAACTCATCAAAGACCATAAGCAAGCCTTCGCCTTTGAAAAAAATTAATAAGCATGATAAAAAAAAATAGTAATAAATGCAGAAGATCCATAACAAACTTACCCAATGACTTGATAACATGATCAGCACACTCTTTAGTATACTTCTTTTCCTTCATTGGGCATCTAATTGAAAAATCTGTCACATAATCCCACCAAAGCCATGGCTTCCTACTTTCATTGGCAACCTTAAACACGCAGACCTGCCGTAAGTTTTGGACTACAACATCTTTCCCATCATATCCTTTGCTAAAGTCTTGTTCAGGATCAGGGGCACAGTAACGCCCATGATTAATGCACTGTGATTTGCACTGCTTGCTCAAGATAAAAGCTTCAGGACAATACCAAGTAATGTAATGTGGTGTGAATTGGGTATAGCCCTTTTTCTCAAGTATTTGCGCAGCTCCTTTGAAGTTCTTCACAAATTCTCTTTGACTGTCACATTTGGGGCCACATTCATCATTGCTGTTAGTCCAGAACTCGTACTCCACACGATCATCCGGATGGGGTAGTGACTCCCTCCAATCCAGGTTTACATTAACCATCTCGCCCTCTGTAAGAGCTTTCTTCAGACTATCCCCGAGGGCTTTACTTATAAGTACTGACGGAATGGTAATGCTCTGTAGATAATCAGGTTCACCCTTATCTTCCTCAGGTGTGTCCATAGTTAACAAAGGTTCTACCTTATCATCGGCAACAAGAATGGCAGCAGCCCCAGCATTTTGTGCATTCCAAGCCTTTGCAGTGAAAAAGCAATCTGCCCAACATTAGAAAAGATTGATCAGAAGTCCGAGCGCACAGAAGGTCTGTTATATAATCAATACGGTTTGATCAAATTTCCATATCATTTACCAAGTAATATACTACATGATGACGGCATGACCAAAATACTTTATAACAACAACAATAACACACTGCCAGTTCAAAGACAGTGAAATTATTAACCTCCCAATTAAATTTACTTAAGATTTATAACATTTCAAAGTGAACACAATCATCGACGCTGAACAAGATGCAAGAACCACCAACATTAGGTAGCTGGAGTGAAGCAAGGATTTGAGTTCTAAACACTCCTACTTTTTTTTTTTTTGAGGAAATTGTACCTAAATAATGACTTAGGCATAAAACAATTTAGATACAGATCAGCAAACCAAAAAAGATCACTTAAAAAAGATAAAACCCAGCAGCTTCAGAAATCAGATAAAAAGTGACAGCAATTTTAAGGGTATCAAGTGGAATGCAAACAAATCACCTCAAGCCTGCAACCAAAATTGTAAACATCTTAATGATCAAGCAAATAGAAAGATCATCACTCTCGTGCAAATAGATTAAAACACCAAAAATTCAATCAAAATAGAATCCTGATAAAAATCTAATAAGATAACAAAGGCAAGATCTTTCACCTCCTCTGTCAACAAGAAGGAAGGTGGGGAATCCTCCTGGTTTGGATTTGAATGAGATATCAAACTCATCAAAACTCTTGCAGGCCTTCTTATTTGCCTTTGGATAAACAGCAATGCCCACCATTGTTCCACCATACTGAGGAACACCGAAATTCCCAATGGCACACTCATAAACACCCTTCAGTGATTCAGGTGAGGTCACCTTCAAGCTGTTCTTCTCCACTAAAAATTTCCCCAAACTGGAATCCCAAAGCAACAGAACCCAGATAACAAACCACAGCTCCTCTCTCATCCTTGCTCCAAATTCCTAAGCACAACATTAAAACCAGTGAAAAATCCCAACTTTTAGGGAAATCCAACTGAAAGAGCTTAAAAAATCCATAAATAAACAACTGAAATTCTACCAAAAACCATCAAATTTAAAAAGAAAACATTAAAAAGTTCACATTGAGCTCAGTATATGCACCTCTGAATCAAACCAATACACCGAAATTGATTAGAAAATGGAAAACAAATCCAGAGGAGTGATAATAAGCTTGAAAAAGGAATTAATTTGAGGAAAAATCTAGTTGGACATTCCCAAATTGGTTAGGGGTTTTGTGGATAGAGTGAAGGGGGAGTGAGAGGAGAGCGTTGGATGCTTTTCAGTGTGAGATTATGATAATGGCCTTAAATGTTAAAATGTTTGTCACGTGTTATAATTTCGGCAGTGTTTGTCTCTTGATAAATCTATCATTTTCTTTTTCTTTTTCTTTTTCTTTTTTAATATTTTTTATTTTTTTATTTTTTTATTTTGATCTCTCATATAATTATATTGTTAATTTGTGGATGATAAATATTAGATGCTTGTTTTATAATTTCTATTTTGGTTGTTTTGGCAAATTTATTTTGGATTATGTTAATTTTTTTATTATATATCCCAAAATTAAAAAAAAAAACTGATCATTTCATAATATCTTTTAAGCAAAGTTGTGGCTGAAATTGAAGCATATTGGAATTATTATTAAGGTATTTTGTAAAAGCTATGTATAAAGTGTTGGAGTATTATTGAAGTATGATATTTATTTATTTATTTTTAAAAGTTATAAAAGAACCAAAGTTACTTGGTTCAAATGGTTAATGGCACCAAAATAAATCTTTTCTGTGACGGATATACGGAGTGATGAGCTCACACGCCTTGAGACAGACATTTGTTGTTTTTTTCAAAAAAAAAATTATAAAAAATAATGAAACAGTTTGTTTTTATATTTGTTTGCAAATTGACACATCATATTGGAAGGGAAAAACATTACATCAAATCCCTTACAAATTTTTTTTGGGGATGGTTAGATTTGTGGTTAATTTATTAATATGATGGGATTGATTAAGGAGAAAATCTTATAAGTCTATCTCACCCTAATAATTGAGTGTAGAGAAGATGATTATAATTGAATTAATAAATGCAATCTAAAATTGATATTTTCACCATTCAATCAAATAGCATTGACTTTTTGCATACAATTTAATACTTGTATTTTTCCTATGAATATACTTCATATTCAGAAGCCATTTGAAATTTGGTATTTTTTTAGCACAACTTTTGTTCTCTATTCTTTTCAATAGATTAAATTAAAAGTTAATATTATATATATAGTAAATCAGTGATTCGAATATATATATATATATATATAATTAGGCATTTTAAAATAGTCTTTGAATTTTTGCATTAAGTTATCAAAGCTACATATTATTATTATTATTATTAAATAATAAGCGATAAACATCTATTTTTATGAATATAAATAATATTAAAAGCCCGGATATATATATATATATATATGTATAATTAGGGATTTTAAAATAGTCTTTGAATTTTTTGCATTAAGTTATCAAAGCTACATATTATTATTATCATTTTTAAATAATAGACGATAACCATATATTTTTATGAATATAAATAATATTAAACAGTACTGAAGCCCGAATATATATATATTATTATTATTTTTAAATAATAATAGATAAATATCTATTTTTATGAATATAAATAATATTAAACAGTATTGAAATCCGGATATATAATATATGCATGATATAATAATAATAATAATTATTAGTATTATTATTAGTATTATTTTATAAGATGCGGGGAATGGGATGGGAAAAAAACAAGTGTGGTGGAGAGGGACGGCTAATAATGTCACATGCCAGGATGGAGAACGGGGGTGGTTGCCACGACTACTGTCCACTAATGTAGTGACACGTGCAAAAGTAACCAATAGGAACATGGCACGTAGAATGATCTTAAAAGAAAGATTGCATTTGATTTGATCATAGGAAAGGGATTGTTACCCCAAGCCAAAACCTCATCACTAATTTATCTGTTTAGCAAACAAGGAAGAAGCTTGATTTTATGTGATTTATATTAAAATTTTTTTTTTGAATGTGAATTAATAACATCCTTGTATGTCTGCTCAATGTTTCAAGAAATATAGATTAGTTATATTTTAAGAAATATAGTTAATTATTTTATTATTTTTTTATTTATTAATTAATTAATAATGTAGATAAATCATAAATTAATCATGTATTTAAAACCAAGTCCAACCTTTCCATCTCCCGTCATACAACATATGTTTTAATTGCTCGTTTATTATTGTGCTATCATGATCCGTTTATTACCTTTAGTTATTAATGAGTCAAAAATTTATGTTATTAATCAAATTACATATTTTTATCAACACAACACATGATTATTCAGGACATCTTAATCTATTTTATATGAATTTAACTACTAAAAATAAATATAATTATTAAAATCTAAATGAATATTTCAGAGTTTTTTACCCAAAAATTCCGTTTAATAAATAAAAAACATTATTGGTAAATACATGTAAATTATCTCGAATTTTCAACCTTCACAGAACATTTACAAAATATTATTATAAAAATGAAAATTATGGTTACACGAGCGGAAGTTTAGAGGTAATATAAATCAAGTCATGCTTTACTAATACTAATCATGCTTAAAATTTAGAACATAAAAGGGAGTACAACTGAAAATTATAAAAAGTTATGTATGAATGGAAAATTAGGCATAGTCTAGTAGGTGTTTCAAGGGGTTTCGAGTTTGAACTCCACAGCACACAAAAACATAAAATACTATGTGGACGGTTTGTATAATTTGTACATTTTTTTTTAAGTTGCATGGATATACAAAATTTGTCACTAGGGAAGTCTGCAGATAATTATCACTATGCACATCTATGCCCACTAAAGCCTTCCTGGAAAGTACTTGTCACTTATTTAAAAAAAAAAATTGCTTATGTATGGCACCCTACAGAAAATTAGGAACACAAAAAAGCATCATATATATTTGATGTTTTAAAAAACAGGCCTGCCAAAAATCCAACTACTTAGGTACATACACAAGTGTGCTACGTATCTAAGTATGGGATGGTTGAAATTCCACAAATTATATATGTTTGAAATTAAATATTGTATATATTTCAAACATCTTATTCTTTCTTCATTCTTATTTTTCTCACGTTTTTGTTTACATTCTCCTTTTAAGAGATTCAAAATTGTGGGGCAGGGATGACAGAAAGTATGAAACAACTCAAACAGGTTCTGCTCGTAAGTATGCCATTTTGTAGGATCTTACATTCAGCAACGTGAACGATTCGTCAGAGAATATGTCAGTGATCTACGGTCCTTATGGCGTCAAATTGATTTATTGGAGGAGTCCACTTGCCTAACATGCATATGTTGCAAAACTCGCACTCAGTCTCGCCAAATACAATGCACATTCAAATTTCTGATGCTTCTTTGTCCTGATTTTGAAGCTGTTCGCAACCAATGGCTCAATCGAGGCCCTCTTCCATCATTTGATGATGTCATTCGTAGTGTGATTGTTGAAGAAACTCGTCTCAGCACAATATCTCCATGACTTATCCCTACAGACACAGTTTTTGCTGTGATTTCTCCACGATCCACTAGAGTACCCTCTGACCCTTCTATACCACTAGCTCCTGTCTCATCAATCACTTCTCCGTCTTCTGTTATATGTCATTATTGCAAGCCTCTTGGTCATATGAAGAATCAGTGTCTGAAGCTGCAGCAACAATCATCATAGTCTCGCCCTCCGCCTCGATCTCCTGCTTCCTCTCCTCATCCTACTTCTGTCTCAGCTTCAGATTCTCCTTCCTTTACTGATCTTCTTTCTCAGGTTGCTCAGTTTAGTGAACAGATTCATGCTATGCGCGCGCTCTACCCTCCAACGCTTCCTCTACTACGTCTGTTGCCTCTGGTATGTCTTCCACCTCCTGAATTTTAGATTCGGATGCCACTCATCATATGACTGCTGATACCTCCAACCTAGTCTCTTTTACTACACCTCATACCTTTTCTAGTGTTCGCACTGCTGATGGGAGCTTTCATCCTGTCACGCAGTGTGGTCGTCTTCAGTCCACTTCTTTTGACATTCCTGATGTTTATTATGTCTTTGACCTAACTCTCAACCTTTTTTCTGTTAGTCAGGTCACTGATCATGGTCTCATGGTTACCTTTTCTTCCTCTATTTATATTGTGCAGGACCATCTTACGGGCCAGAGGATTAGGATCAAGGCATAGAGTTGGCGGCCTTTATCACTTAAACTCTTCATTTTCCCACTCCTCCATTTTCTTACATTATCGCCTCTGTATGTTCTATTGATTGTTGGTACAGTTGCTCTCGGTCACTTGTCTAGTTCTCGCCTGAAACTCTTAACAAGTTCAGGTAATCTTGAGTTCTATTTCTTCCCTTCCTTTATATCCTTGTATGGGTTGTAAACTCGCTAAACCCACTGCTCTTCCGTTCTCTTCACGAGAATCTATTTCTGAATCTACTTTTGATCTAGTTCATTCTGATGTTTGGGATCTTGCACTCTTCTCCTCTTTTGGTGGTTTCTTCTATTACATATCTTTCGTTAATGATTTCTCATGTTATACTTGGCTTTATTTAATGCGTTCTCGATCAGAGGTTTTTGATATTTACTCTCCATTTGCATAAATGGTATATACTCAGTTTTGTAAGCACATTAAGATTTTTCGCTTTGATGGGGCCCGCGAGTGTCTCTCTCTACATCCTTTCGCACATTATTGTCAATTTAAGGTACTCTTCCTCAGCAATCTTGTCCTTATACACCTGCTCAGAACGGTGTCGCTGAGTGCAAACATCACCATATTCTTGACACTGCACGTGCACTTCTTTTTGCCTCTTCTATTCCTCAATCCTTCTGGGCTGAAGCCATTCTTACACCCGTCTAACTTATCAATCGCACTCTTACCTCCACTTTTTCTGGTCTCACACCTTATATGAGCGTTTGTACTATATTTCTCCATCCTATGGCCACCTTCGCACGTCCGGTTGCACTTGTTTTGTTCTTTTACCCACTGTCGAGAGACATAAACTCTCTCCCCATTCTACCATGCGCATTTTTCTTGTATATAACTCCGAACACAAAGGCTATAGTTGTTATGATCCCTATTCTCACCGTCTTTGAATTTCCCTCCATAGTTCTTCCGAGCACCACTACCACTGCCAATTCTGTGTCCTTCCAGACGTCTCCATAGATGCTTCCTCTGTTCTTCCTTCCCCTTCCTCTAGTTGTATTGATAATTCTGGTGATTCGTCTCTCTCTCCGCCTACCCATCCTCCACTGAAGATGCTCATGCTATTCCCCGTAGTTACTTAGATCGTCCTCGCCGCCCGCCTGCTAGGTACGCCCTTTCTCTCTCATCCACCTACTCTCCTGATTTTCAAGCATTTTTTGCTACTATTCACTCACATTCTGAGCCGCAATCTTATCGTGAGGTGGTGAAAACATCCCCAGTGACAACAGGCTATGTCAAAGGAACTTGATGCTCTTCAGCATATGCATACATGAGATTTTATCCCTCTTCCATCTGGTGTTACACTTATCAGTTGTTACTTGGTTTATCGAGTTAAGACCCGAGCCGATGGTAGTATTGAGCGCCACAAAGCGCATTTTGTTGCTCGTGGTTTTACTTAAGAGTATAGCATTGATTATACGGAGGAGACAGTTGCTCATGTGGTCAAGTTGACTACTGTTCATCTTCTTTTCGCTATTTCTGCTGCTCGTCACTGGCCACTTCATCAGCTAAATGTGACCAATGCTTTCTTACATAGAGATCTCTCTGAAGACGTTTATATGACTCCTCCTCTTGGTTTCTCTAATCCTTCTTAGCATGTCTGTCATCTTCGCCGAGCTATCTATAGGCTCAAACAGGTTCCTCGTGCCTAGTTTGAGCGATTTGCAGTGTGGTTCTTACTCTTGGTTTCACCGAGAGTGATTATGCCCTCTTCACTCGACAGACTCCTCAAAGCATCACTATTTTTCTTTATGTTGATGATATGGTTATTATTGGTGTGATGTTGATATTGTTCTTTCCTTGAAACAACAATTACATACCGAGTTTCAAATGAAAGATCTTGGCCCTCTTCGTTACTTTTTTGGTGTTGAGGTTGCTTATTCTCGTCGAGGCTACATCACCAACTCTCCTCTTCTGATGGTGAGCCTCTGCCTTATCCTACTTGCTATCGTGTCCTTGTTGGTGCTCTTGTCTATCTGACCATTACTCGGCCTAATATTGCATATGTTGTTCATGTTCTTAGTCAGTTTGTGAGTGCTTCTCGCTCTACTCATTATGCAACCCTTTTACAAGTTCTTTGTTATCTTCGTGGCACTATATCTCGCTCTTTACTTTTATCTGCCTCATCTTCTCTAGAGTTGTGCGAGATAAATAGAAATTAATCGTTCAATGTCTGCTTGTTCTCCCCTCTTCAATTCCCAATGAACAACATGATCTTGACCTATCATTTGTTCAATTTGGTCGATCTGATACTTAGTTAACTCATTCATCTTGATGTTCCCACTGATATCTAATCGATAACGAACCTGAATGGCTTTTTTAGGTCCAATTCCATCCCTTTTTGTTCACGATCAATTGATTCAACAAAACCAATTCTAATTATTATCTTTTCTTTCTTTTAAGCCTTTCCGCAGCAGTGCTGGGGCTTTTTGGGTTTAGATTAGAAACGTTAGCCGTGCCAAAGTATTCATTGGGACGTAAGGTTCGACTTCTAGAGGATATCATCTATGGTTCATTTAGTTTAAAAAGCTTCATTAGTCCTTTTTACAGATGAGGTTTTTAGTTCAGATTCCACCTTCCTTGATCAGGAATAGGGTTATCGAGCGGAACTGTCAATGAAGAAGTTGAAAGTGTTGGAAAAAAACCTTTCAACTCACCCACTTGGTTTCCTTTTGGATCCGTCAGAAATGATGGATCTTAACTGAAAGCGTTCCAGCCATTTTTTCTTTCCCAAGTGGTACCGGTACTTGACATCCTAAGTGATGAATCCTGGGTCCATAGGCCATTTGTCTAAGAGGCGTATTGTGATGCTGATTGGGCAAGTGATGTCTTTGATAGACGTTCTACTACTGGTATCTGCATTTTTCTTGGAGATTCTCTTATTTCTTGGAAAAGCAAGAAATAATCTACTATTACTCTTTCTACTGTTGAGGCTAAATATGGTGCTATGTCTTCTATTGCTAAGGAGGTTCTTTGGTTGCGACAGATTTTGATGGACTTTGATGTCATTATCTCTGCCCCCACTCCTATATACTGTGACAATTAGAGTGCCATTAAAATCGCTGCTAACCCTATATTTCATGAACGTACAAAGCATTTTGAGATAGCTCTTCACTTTGTTCGTCATCATTATTTTGCTGGCAGTATTATTCTTCCTTATGTTACCTCTACACAACAGCTTGCTGATATTTTCACTAAGTTACATACTATCTTTCAGTTTCAATTTTTAGTTGACAAACTCTCGATTTATAACCCACCATGAGTTTGAGGGGGTGTGTTAGAGTAATATATTATTTGTATATATATAATATACTTATACATATATACTCTTAAGTATATTTATTCTTATATTCATCTTCTTGTATTTATATGGGTTGATCTCACCCTGATGAAAACACATTCATTCCTTCTTTCATACTTTGTCTATCAATGATAATGACCTGGATGATCTTCAAAGTTCAATGAATCACCACCTCTGGATCCAGGAAAGAGAGTATTTATGGTCGTGTCCGGTTAACTGGGAGTTAAAGCTGATAAATTAATGCAGGGACGGATAGTGATGGCCTACCGCCTTTTTTTCTCATAGAACGAAGGCAGCAGGATCCAATCAGTGCTGGGCCCGCCAAATCTTAAAGTAAGCTATATAATAAAATCGATAGAGAGATACCTAGATGGTTTCTTCAAAATATTAAAAAAAAACAGCGTAAATTCCTCCTGATAAAAGATTTTTTGCACAACAATATGATATCGTTTGTCAAAAAAAGAAAAAGGGACATCATGTATAAATGAATTCCAACAAGTCATGGCAGCGAAGTGCAATTAAATCACTGTTTAATCTCAGGATAAAGTGTAGCCTTTGGTCAGATAAATTAGTTGATTAACCTGCAACACCTAGAGCCACCTAGAGAGATTCTAACAAGTACGTAAAAAATGGCAAAGCAAATTAGAGAAACTCAAGAATGTTCTTGATCAATCCAGTACTATGGTCAAAAAATTTTGTGGCAAATGAATTGAGGGAGTTTCAAGTTTGCATTGACAAAAGACGATGACAAGAACATTGTTCAACTGTCATATCTGTTGATCAACTTAGTGAAAAACATGGCATTTAGAGTGTGCATCATACCTTCTTGGTATCCTTTTTTGATGCGTCCGTTAGTACTTTCTGCACACAAAGAAGTTGAAGAACATAACTCTCCAGCATTACCTGATACGATGTGTCTGTACTACCATCTCCGTCGCTCCTAAGTTTTATTCCCTCAATTCCATCCTTCTCCTTTTTGAAGTCTGAGTGCCAAGAAGATGCCTGTCAGTGTCCCCAACAATGCGCTAAAGCTAAAAAAATTTGAATCGCAAGGACCTGATCTAGAAATTTGATGAAATTCAAGCGTACGCAAGAAATTCAAGCGTACGCAAGTGATGATGACCGAACCTCTATTGGGACTTTGGCGTGAAACAGGGGAACTGCATTCTGGATGATCTCTGATTGATGTGGCAATTAGCAGCAGAAGACAAAAGCAAAATTATAAAGATTCACAATTAAATCAGAGTTTCTGTAATCACTACGCAGGATAATAATTAGAGATCATAAAGTAATTTAGAATTTCTGCAGGGAGAGATGAGGCTACATACATTGTATGCTGAATGCAGTCTTTGGCAACTTCACGTGGACTTCCAGATTTAGGTTCATTCAATTGAGTCTTATTTTCTGAATGTTCACTATCCACGGAGCTATCCTTGGGTTGTTTACTGACAGCGGTTATACTGTTTTCTGAGGATAAAGATTTCTTCTCAGTGGAAACATCATTTTCTGGCTTCTCAAAGGTATGGAATGTTTTGGCAGCACTTTGTTCCTTTGGCAGGCTAGTACGTTGGTTGCCATATTGGAAACCATCAGCATGAGATATGTTTAGAAAATAGCCTTCCGCTTCCATAAAATGTTTGCCCGGTTTCTGCGTGTGAAAATCAAAACCTGATGATGGTTGTCCTGATTTTTCAACCCCGTGGTCAACTGGAAAGTTGGATTTCCCATTCAATTCTGTAGAAAAAAAGGCTTCGGGAGTGGGTATGCTGAAGAGGTCACCCTCAGGCTTTCTCTTGCAGCTAAAAGAACTGGTATCAAGTTCAGTTGAAGTAAATCCTTCCTCGAATGGAGGAATGCTTTCTGGTTCCCAGACCGTCTGAAAAATAGAGAGTTCTTGCAAATGACGACTTGCTTTTTGGGCTCCCCTGATTTTTGCGCTTTCTCAGATCGCTGCGACCCAACCAAATTGTTTTTCTGGCGAACTTTACCCAGACCAGCGTGAATTGCTTTCTTGGCAGAAAATTTCTGAACTTTTTTGGAGGGACTATGGAACTGTTCCCAATCATTAAAAATTACTGTGTCTACTTCCAATTCCAATCGACTGAGATTCAAATTCATAACTCCTTTCCTCTCCAACTGCAGAAATAATGTAATAGGCGAAAAAATGAGCATGCTCAAATTAAAAATTAAAACTATACAATCAGAAGCATACGATTATGAAGAATTACCCGCTGTGGATGAGCATGACTCTTCACTGTAAGAAGTTCCACGAAATCCAAAGAGTTGAGTCCAAATTTCAAGATAACAGATCAAGATAATTTGACTATATAAAAAAAATCAGTTACAAGAATCAAAGTTTACCTGAATAAACTGAAGCTGTCATGCAGATCTTCCTTTCCAGTGAAAGACCAAGCATGAGGATCAATGGTTGTCTCAAAGTTAGCACTACTATTAGTTGCAGAATTCCTGTTTAGCGCTGGAATTAGAACTAGGATAAAAAGGCTGTGCACAAGCAATACGTAAACCAGAATCAACTAGAATCTATTTCCCTAACAGAGCCTGAAAATATTACACTCTTTCTGCTGTTAACTGTCTGAAATCTGAGGTCAATGGTGCTGAATTCTGAAAGCCACCTAAAGACAATGATGAAAGATAAGTGAGAGAACAGGATGATAAAAGTATGAGCCATTGAGTGAAGGTGCATACGAACATGCTCAAGCAATTTAAATCAGTCAAATTCAAGAAGTACTGAAAAAAATATATATATGTATGTATATATATAGTTCTCATAGTTAAATTTGTGGAACCACAGTTGCAACTCCATAAATTCCTACAAGCCAGGACTCTGAAATCCAAGGATATTCAGCATATGAAATCCATGCACAATAAAAGATGGAAAACAAGATTAAAGGTTTTTTTCAAATTGAACATAAAATACATAAACAAGAAGACTGTTAAATCTGCAAAAGACAATGCAATGATGAGTATAAATCCGCAAAAGGTAATGCAGTCTGTAGGATAAACTCTCTGCTTGAGCACACGCACATTCATACATATCCCTCAAATCATAGTATCCTCTGAAACAAGTCTGATAAAATTGTGCATGTCTCTACTTGCCCATGAACTTGAGCAGTCTTCAAACACTCCCCAAGAACTTTCATTTTTTATGTAATTAGCAACCATTAAGCCTAAAATATTAATATGAATTATATTCTGACGATATATTGCAGAAAAGGGGGAAAAAGCTGTCACAAGGAACATATATTGAATATGCATCTGGTTCTTTAAAGATATAACAATATCAATGTTTAGCATCAGTAACATATTCTAGAGCCTTAATGGGTGCATGAAAACCTGAAAAGTCAAAGCTTTTATCTATGCTTGTTCCAGTCCTGCATGAAGACAATACAAAAAACTTATGCTGTCAGAAAATAGATGAATACAAACATTTGAATATAGATTAAAATAACAAACCTAACCTGAAGTTATCTAAAAAGGGGTCTTCAGGGTTTACTACAGTTCTTTTAGCTTCTGGGAAAAGAGAAAGACAGCCATCTGCATGAAATGGTTTCTTCTTCCATGCGTCATAGTTCATTTGATCATGGAATTTTTCATCTAAGAGGCCAAAGCCTAACTGAAAAAATAATGACAGGATTACAGGATAAGGCTCTGACGGTGGTGAATAATAGCCAAAAGGAATAGAGGCAAATATGTGCAAAGTTCACTCATAGTAAATTATGCTTTGTGAACAAAGTAAAAAACAGTATGATCATTCATACAAAATACTTTTCTTTAGGTTTCACCTAAGCTGAGCAATAGCAAGAATACCACCACCATATACCAGAAAAAGTTTTGTGTTAAAAACAGAATCATCAATATTGTGAACAGAAAGCAGTACGAGAACTACTACTGGAATTAATGGTCAGTTTGTTGACATAAATTTTTCTAGCACTAAAATTGCTCTCATTAACATGTTAAATTCAAATGGAGAGATGAGAATATCAGGAAGGTGATATACCATCATATTGCTGTTTCCTTTGACGATCTGCATAAGACCTAGTATATTTTCCATCACTTTCAGAACTATAAAACTGATCACTAAAGAAATCTGTAGAAATACGATGTTTTCTGAACATTGTGTTTTCCATATTCTCCAGCTCATCAAGCATGATGTTTGAAATGTGTAATGATTCTGGTGAGCCTCCATCTGTTGACATTTTGATGTCATTTATCATGGTATCCTGTAGAAGTAATAAAGCACCACATTATTATACTGAGGCACTGTATACTGGTAATTTAGTGTCAAATTGAGGGTAAATTTAAAACTCAATCAGAAACACTGAATTCACTTGAGAACTCCAAAACTTAAGCACCAAACAGTTGTATGTGTACCATGGAACTTGATTTTTAACAATAAAAAAAATCAAAACACCATGAAACCTCTGATTAGCTCTCTTGAAAAGAAGTTCAAATAAATTTTCAGGCCTATTACTGTCCTATAATGTATACTCTTTGAATGAGGAAAATTTGATAATCTAATTTAGCAATTGACAGAAAAATCTAATAAGTCAAGAATTTCAAAACAATGAAAAGTGAAACACCTTGCAAGTAAAAATAACTCTTGCAATAAATATGACTTTAATAATAAAGTGCTATATCAATATGATAACCACAAATAATAGCAAAAAATATTCTGTGTAAAGTATTTGTACCTCAAAGTAAAGAGGACATTACTGAAAAATAGCACATGATTTGACTCTTGAATGGTCGTGCCAGTTTAAACAAAGGTAGCTTATTGTAAGATAACAAGACCAAGTATATTTCCACTAGGACACAGTATATTCACATAAAAGATTCTCTCTGGAGAACATAAGTAAAAAAAGCAGAATTGAGCTGTATTTCCTGAGATTGAAATTATTCGAAACACAGATTACATCAGCTCCAGCAATGTATATTGCAGGATATTTGTCATAATCAGAATTTGTACACATTAGATCCAGGTAGTTGCAATAAACAGTAAAATATCTACTCAGTGTTTATCTTGGCATTCAGTATAACATCCACACAAATTGTTTCGACATCTTAAATTCTTTTTTCACTAATTTGCAAGATAAGCAATCATAACACAAAGAAAACACAGTAAGGATCCAGGTCCTTACCAATTTGAACCCTAGGCCTCCATGAACAGACTCATGTTCCCCTAAAGAATGGATCCACCTTGAGACCTTTGGTGGTCGAGGTAAATTCCTATAGGAGATTCTTTGTATGACATGCAAAAACAAAACAGGAATCAGAGCATAATATAGATATAAAATGCATTCACCATGCATTAGGAACCTACCACTCAGTATAAATTAAAAAAAAAACAAAGCAATTTCCTTTGCAATCACGTAGAAAACAGAAAAAGGAGAGAAATTCAAAATATACCACATAGAAAACAAATAGAAACATGATCGCATACATCCACATCTAGTCCAATAAGAAATTCACAGAGTAATAGAATGACAAGGGCATATATAAAGAAATATTCTCTAAAAAGTAAGAACTAAGTAGTGACACTCCTTTATTAGAAAATAGAGATTGACAGAACACATTTTTAAGAGCTACTTTCAAAGGCCGAAGTTCTGATTTAAGTGACAATGTATTTATGTAGCTGATAGAGGTATTGGCATGCTAGATCATCATTTAGGGTCCACAGACACCCATTTCATGAAGGAAATATGTGCTTACGGACATTTAATGATGATAAGTTCATGACAAATACAAAATGCATAAACAAATGAAATAGAATGGTCCAAGAAAGAGAGATCTTAACCAAAAGTGCAGAAAAAGAACTAGAAGCATTAATCTGTCACATATCTCAAAATAATTCTCATTTGCTCCAAGTTATTAAGTTCAATCACAAATTCAGACATCAAATAAGCTTTATAAATTCAAATCGGTTAACCTATCTTGAAATCTTGGTGAATGGGCAGGAGTTATCATTCCAATCTTACCAAGACCTGCAAAAGAGTAGTCATGAGAAAAGGTACAGATAAAATCAGGAATAATATCAGAGGCATCACAACTGAATTAAGTGAAGTGTGGGTTCAACAGAATCAACTGATTTACAAACATTAGATTTTGAAGTCTTAAAAATGATATGATTTTTGTGGCAGTTCTCAAGGATACAATTCTACGAGCGGTGAAAGCACAGGACATGGATATGGACTATTCAACGCTGGTTAATGCTCTTATTCAAGATATAACATACCTGAAGGCCATTCCTAAAAAGCATGAGGACAAACATGAATAAAAAATTAAGGGAAAGACGCATTTTCCAACAATTTCTTAGATTTTAAGGCCGAGATGAAGGAAAGCTAATGAGAACAAAAGGGGTGTTTCCATGCAGATTCAGCAGCGAAAGATGGATATAGCATAGAAGATTGTAAAGCAAAAAATGTAACCCAATGGCCTCCTTAAAAAATTTATTTCCAAGAGATCCTCCAACATAACATAAACAAAAGGAAAGAAGAATGCTTAACACAGATTCAGATAACTTGGGTATAATATAATGAAGAAATAGAAATGAAGGCCAGACCAGATAATTTATCATATTGTAGACGTTAATAGCCATTTGAGATTGACCAAATTAACAGTGAAAAAATTATATCAAAAGTCAAGAACTGTGCCTGTCAGCTCAGTTTCAGGAAAATGATGAAAAAATACCTTCTACAGAAAATGCAACATGTGGTTCAGGAACTGATCCTCCTCCAAAATCATTTCTTGGTCTATCATCACTGAGCAAGTCAAGAACTGAAACCTCTGGAAAGACAATACCAAGAAAAATGTCAAAATGCAATAAAATATTATATCTGCCTGAAGAATTAAATTTTCTCACATATTCTCTAACTCTATTAAGTATCTTTTTCAAAAAATCCTGAATAATCCTTGAAAGGTGATACGCTCCAAAAAGCTTTTGCAATTAAACCTCCAAAACAAGTTTACGCATTCACCGAGTTTGAACTTCGCCATTTGGTACAGTGCTAACGTTGGTGGGTAGGATTTACTAGGGCATTCTGGTGGCTTCACCCCCATCATAATCCAAACTAACTCCATTGGCAGTTGATACAATGTTAGAAACATTGGTTTCAGGCAATCTGCCAGATAAACATACCAAAGCTAGTTCAGTCACTGGAAACATAAAAGGAAAAACAAATTAAAAAAAAAAGATTTGTGAAACTCACTTCTTTGGAGATAAAGTAGTTGCTTCAGGACCTAAAAATACATCAAACAGTAATCAGGCAACCAGACTCATGAAATAGGAATCAACATATTATGTTTAGTCAGACTTGCAGGAAAGTTACTTTTTAGATCCTACATTGGCACATAGGATTTGGTGGCAAGCCCTCCTTCCGGAGAGGATGCCTTGCCAGCTGAGATATCAGTTTAATAATAATTATGGAGAAACCTTATATATCAAAGTTAATTAAGTGATCTACCATACTACTTTTACAATTATAGCTAGTGAATGAGAAATGCCTTGACTTACATGCTTCCTGTGAATCATGAGAATATCTGTTGATGATTTTCTTCAATGCAACTGCAGGGGAAAGCTTGGATGAATGACATTTCATTTGTGGACCACCAATCGCTGTGCCACCATAAAGTAAATGTAAGTGATTTATGACAAATAGAATTTAAATGAATCAATCTGGTTAGTTACCATGCTTGGGCTATAACAAAATGAATAACAGCAATTTTGTGTTCTGAGGCCAATAAATAGGAAAGTGCAATGAAACCAGATGAATCCCATGAAAACCTAAAGGCACTTGCAACAGATGATGGAAAACCATTTCTCAGGCATGATTTTGGTTTGTAAACACAAAAAGTGTCTCATGTGTAGAGAGCCTAATTGAAATCAGCACATTTTTAACTGTATCGGATACTATATAATTTAGAGGATGTAATATACATTATACAATACGATACATGCCAAAAGTAAAAACCACTTCAGCAAGCATACATGTAAATTTGAACTTACCATTGGCCTGATTGGGGTACCCTTGCCAAGTAATAGTTTCCAAATTTATCAAACTGACAATGTCTAGTGACCTCGGCTCCTCATAGTAATTGGCGTGTTTGTTTCTTGCAGAATCATTGTCCAGTCCAGGCGCCCGTTGTTGCCGTTTCCTTTGTTCAAAATATTGTTTTTGCCTAGACATATTAAATCACAGATGAACCATAATACAAAAGTGTAGTGCAGAAAACATGCATCTTGAATGCAGTAACAGACAGAGAAAAAAAACTAAATATATATATATTAAAAAAAAGGGTAAGAATAGAATCATGCAATATAAATTTCCTAAGAGAACAGGAATGCACGAGGAAGGAAGACAATATAGTTACCTGTTATGCGTTGACTTTCTGGACTGTTTCATTCCCACGTCCACCAGAAAGGAAAAAAAAAGACATATGGTACATTAAAAGAAACATTAGCATCATTTGTTCAAAATAAAGCGCCCACATAGTCTCTCTTTACTGTAAAAAAAAAAGATAGGAAAGGGAAAGGGAAAAGTTCATGAAAACTTGAATGAAAGCGAACACATACATCCATCTCATAGAACATCTGAAAGTGATGACTGGTACTGAAACATATTACTGGAGACAGTGGGTAGAGCAAGCTAAAAATAAAATTGGTTAAGTAAACAAAAATTAACCACTCATCAAACTGATTAACTGCACAGCAAATAAGGTTGGCAAATGTCAGAATGCTTCCACGTCCCACCCAATCTACAAGTATAACTATGGTTTTCATAGATCATGACAATATCCTTAAAATTATTGTCTATGAACCAGATTAATTGGACAATAAGGGATGGAAATCAAAGAACAAATAAATAAGACATGATGGAATATCAGTCAGAACAAATTGTCTCATTAATCTGAGAAAGCAGAGTTCTCGGCTCAATGTAAAAGCCATTAACTGAAGGTAAATGGGTGAAAAATAATAACAATAATAATAATAATAATAATAATAATAATAATAATAATAATAAAGTATGCAAATAACAGCATCCTCTATGTAAATCACGTAACTTCAAGCATAGGTCAATATTTCACTCCAGCCTTACATAAAGGCAATACTAGAAGAGAACAGAAGATAACAAATTTCTTGACTCCCAGGAATTTTGCATGAAAATGCAATCAGAAAAGTAGGGTATGCTGCTTGAATCAAGAAGTCCAAGACTTCTCACTATACATGGTTGCAAACTAGAAGATTTTGAACCACCTAAGGTGGATAATTAACAAATCATAGACTTCATGGTAAAGCTGACGTGCTATCACCAATAAAAGGTTCAGAACATCAGGCTTGACAGTTTCTTTTTAAAAGGAATTAAATAAATAAATAAATATAAAACCAAAAGTCTACCTTACAATATTACATTTTAGAAAAAGAAAATTTATCAACAACAAATAGAAGCCACTACTGGTATGAATTCACCTAGCAATAATAACTTACAGCAGTCACCTTCCTTCTAGATCCGCCTGTCCATTGTAACATTGCAGTGATGCAAAGTACTAATTCCTTCATACAAAGTTTCCGATGAAGTTAGATTTATCTTGCTGGAGCACAGTATCAGCATATCTCCAAGGGCACATAACTGCCTTCCGCCAAATCAGGCAATCACCATAATTTCATAAATAGGAAAAGGATTAGATAAAATTCAATGGAACTAGCTAGATTGTCCAAACTATGTAATGTTTTGAAGGAACACATAATTAGGATCATGAATAAGTTCAAAATACCAATTTAATGCCTTAAACCTCAAAAAACAAGAATCTCTTTAAGAAAGAAGGAATCAGAAAATAAAATGGAAAACTAAGAACATCCAAAATATTGCTTCAAAAATTCTTCATCAGAGCAGACCAAACAGCATCATGATAATTCTGGCAAGTTGAAAGAACATAATATGATATCAAACCCTTCATAATTGAAAAAAGTAGATCACAGAGACCTAACCGTCAGTCACATGAACTAAAAGTCAGTCAATAAAATATCTCCAAGAATTAGATTTCTCCACATGATCAGCCTAAACAAAAGGGATAATTCAAACAAGAAGAAGGATTACTTTCACCGAGAACTAACACGCATGAAACCCTGATTCCCTGAAACTAACAATACCTCGAAGATCTGAGAGATTATACGCTAGAAATCCAAACCATAAAAAAAATTCACCAAAACTAGATTTCTCCACCTGGTCACAGCAAAAGAAAAATGATAATTCAAAAAAGAAAAGCAGCGAGTAATTCCTCCAAGAACTAACAAATACAAAACCCTAATTCCATGAATCCCAGTTCAAACTCTCAACGACCTAGGAGATCGTAAGACTACAAACATCATAATCGATAAAGAAAAACCTCCAAAACTTAGATTTCATCACAAGATATACCTTCAATGGCGATCGTGGAGCAAATGGAGGAACGGATCATGGATGCTCGGAGGAGCCTCTCGCCGATCGGGAGAGCCGATGAGGAATTTCAAAAAACGAGAGGGAGGGAAATGCGGGGGCGGTGCTCCTTTTATAGGCCCATTTTGGTTTAGCTTGCGAAGCACGCTTTGGCTCAACGGTAAGTTTTTTTAATTTGGAACTATGAGTAGTCTTATTCAAGGTTTTTATACTCGATGGCTAATCGAATCGGTAGAGGGGTAAGGGTCGAAAGTCGAGGGTTTCAACCGGGTTGAATCAAAGGTCATTAATTTTTATTAAAAATAATATAATTTTTAGTTATATATAATTAAAAAAATTAAATATTGAAGAATAAAAATATAAAAAAACATGATTTTTAAAAATTTAAGCGAGTATTTTATATAAATAAATATTGAAGTACACCACATTAAAAATGTAAAATACACCCAATAACATAAGAATAAACTAATATAAAATTAATTGAGAAGCATAAAAAATATACACAAGGAAATACACAACTAAAAATTCATAAAAAATTAAAAATAAAAATATTCCCTTTGGTCTCTACCTTCTTTAGTTTTATAATTTTATATTATAACCCCAAACATTAATATATTATAAAAAAATAAAATAAGAATTAAAAATTGGTGTAAACCCGGGTTGATGACCCTACGGGTCACCTGGTCACCGGCTCGATCGCCCGGGTTGCCGGTTTAACCCCGGTTTTATCAAAATCCGGTTTTATATATTGAACCGGACCGGTTTTAAGACCGGGTCCGGGTCAACCCGGTCCGACCGCCCGGTCCGGTCCGGGTCTGAAAACACTGGTTTTATTATGTTTTACCCTCGGTTTTTCGAAAATTTAGTCTTTGGGTTAATAAGTAATAATTAAAGTGGAATTATTTGGCAATGTTTCTAATTTTAGTTTGGTGTAAATATTAAAATGGTTCCTCTATTTTTTCGTTTTCGGCCCTTTTAGTCCCTCTAATATAAAATCAGTCTTTTTGGTTCTTGTATTTGCACATTTTTGTCCTTTAGTTGTAAAATCCGCTCTTTTGGTTCTCATATTTACACATTTTCATCCTTTTTGGTCCCTCTAATTCATCAAGAAGGACCAAAAGGACAGATCCGTCAATTAAAGAGATCAAAAAGACAAAAATATGAAAATACAAGGACCAAAAAGGTGGATTTTATATTAGAGTGACTAAAAGGGCGAAAAACGTAAAATAGAGAGACCATTTTGATATTTTGACCTTTTAGTTTTTACCATTTTTTAATTTGAAAATATACTGCTATGGGCTAATATGTAATTTTATTCTATGTTATGTTTAAATGAAATAAAAAATTATTGTATAATTTTTAAAATAAAAAATAAGAGGAAATCCAAAGAGAAATTTCTGTGTTAAATTTTTAAATGAATACTATCTTATTTGATCAAAGATAATAACTTTTTTTTTTTTTGCTGAGTGATAGATTAAGGAATCACCACTCTCTTTGATAATATTGGTTGAAATAAGTACCTTATTCACTTTATGAAAAAACTATATTTGATTGAATATAGGGAAAATTATTTTTTAGTCCCTAAAAATTTCAAAATATCCCAGACAGACCCTCTGACATTTGAATTTACCAGACAGTCCCTCCTTTTTTTGACAGTTTAGTTTACAATCCTGACAATTTACTTTTCAATTAATACAGCTTACTCCGTTAATTTATTCTATTTTACAACATGTACTTCCCGCTTAAAATATATAGTTTCCATTTAACATAGTGTGTTTTTGTTTAACCACATAAGTTTTCACTTAATATATAGCACATTTGCGTTTAAAATTTGACTTTTCCGCTTAAAATTATGGGTTTCTGCTTAAAATTTGGTGTTTTCGCTTAACCACACAAGTTTTCACTTAATATATAGCACATTTGTGTTTAAAATTTGACTTTTCCGCTTAAAATTATGGGTTTCCGCTTAAAATTTGCTATTTTCACTTAAAAACTGAGAGCCAGCCCAGTTAACATCTGTTACCTTTATGTCAACATCAATCACCTTTATGTCAGACATGTTTGAAAAATAACCTGTCAGAAAAAAAGAATGATCTTTTTGGAATACTCAAAGTCATGGGGTTTTTTTGTAAATACCTGAATTTTAGAGGGACTTTTTGTTCATTTTCAGTTGAATATACGTAGATTTTGATATAGCTATATATCCACCAACATTGAATTACCAGGTAATTGGCAATTTTTTATATAAGATTTACTGTTTTTCTTTATTCCATAGTTGTTGAAGTTACCATTGTTGCTAATAAATGTATGAAAGGAACTAGATATAATTTTTAATATTCCAAGTTTTATTATTATTTTTTATTTATTAATGTATTGTTATTGATCTTATAAATAATTCTATGTTATAGTTACTAGTCTATAATTTAAAATAAAAAAAAAATAATGATTCGAATCCGTGACTTACCCACATTTATTATATATTGTGCTAGAATGTCGCCCATAACAAAGAATATTTATAATTAAATGGCAGCAAAAATTCTTAGAAATTATGATAGAAACTTGACTTTAATAGATAAGTACATGGAAAGCATGTCCCACAATCATCACATTCCATTCCCTGAATTCCAAAACAAATATTCCAAAGAAAGAACAAAAAAAAATTAATGGAAATGAGAAAGATGGTGGTGGTGGTGATGGTGCCTGTGTTCATCCAAGCCAAGGCATTGCAAGATAGGGTAGCTAGCATGCAACAAAGGAACACCTTCCAATCATCCTAAACAGGGAGGTAACCAAGTGGCAGGGCCAACAGCAACCGCAACCCAATAATGGAAAATCATGTGGGCTATCACTCCCTTGATGGTGTTGTTAACCCATGTCCCTGGCAACAAAATACCATAAAAATAACTAATTTAAATATATATATTTTTTTAATTTTTCACTGTTATTATTAAAAAAAAAAATAGAGAATGAACGCTTTGGTCAGTCTTAGAGATGATAACGAGATGGAATAAAACCTGAGCGGCCCCTCTGTGAGAGACAAAAATAAGGAATCCTTGTCCCCAACTATCCAAAAAGAAAGTAATCTCCCTATCTCTGAATTCCACGGGAATCCCCGTCCATTTCAAATTACAAACATAAAGAAATGAATTGTTGACATGTTGTTTTATTCCGAGCAACTCCTAAACAATATTAATTGTACTATATCTTCATGCATGTATATCTAATAAAGATGTAAAAAAAAAAAACATCAAGACTCAAACTTAAATTATTTATATGCTTATTAATAAAATGGTTGAGGTTTAAGTTTGTAAACCTATCACTATGATGTACTTTATTAAATTTAATAACTAGTAATGAACAAATAGTCACTATAAAGTTAAGGTATTCACAAAAAAAAAACCCATAATTTTGAGTATTCTCAAAAGGTCTTTTTTTCTGACAGATTATTTTTTAAACCTTTCTGTTATAAAGGTGATTGATGTTGACATAAAGTAACTGATGTTAACTGGATTGGTTCTCAGTTTTTAAGCGAAAATACCAAATGTTAAGCAGAAGCCCATAATTTTAAACGGAAACACATAATTTTAAGCGGAAAAGTCAAATTTTAAACGCAAATGTGTTATATGTTAAGTGAAAACTTATGTGGTTAAAAAAACACGTAATGTTAAACAGAAACTATATATTTTAAGTTTGAAGTACATGTTGTAAAATAAAATAAATTAACAGAGTGAGCTGCATTAATTGAAAAGTAAACTATAAGGATTGAAAAGTAAACTGTCAAAAAAAAAGAGACTGTCTGGAGACTGTCTGATAAATTCAAATGTCAGAGGTCTGTTTGGGATATTTTGAAACTTTCAAGAAGTTATAATTCATTCTCCCTTTTAATAATAAAAGCAGGTACTATCACATTTTTCCTCACATTCCTAGCCATGATTTCTTCATGTAAATGGTTTTTTCAAAAATCTTATTATATATAAAGATAAAAAAGGTTGTAAAGCTAAACAACCATAGTTACACGTGTGAGATGCTTGAGCATTGAAGAGTGTTAGATAGTGTAACTAGTTTACAAGTGTTGTTGAGTGAATGGATAAATGGTTGCCTTTTATAGGATATTTAGAGTTAAGTTGTTATACATATCATGCATTGATTATTCATGGAGGGTGACAACACATAGTGGAGTGACAAAGTGATATAAATTTAAGTAAATTTGACCACGTCCCATCTTGCAAGGGGAAAGAATTGTGAAATCCCCAGCTTGTCGGTCAGGTTCTCACAAGAATCGAGTATTTCCATCCTGTCGCCACTTTAATGAGTACCAAACTATAGTACTAACTAAAGTGCAAATTATAAAATAATTAACCTTAGTGACACCCTTGACAAATGATCCACTCCTTTATAAGCTATTGTTTTTTCTTTAATATCTCTGGTACTACTGTTTTCTGAATCTCTCTAGTACTTCTTGATCTTCATTCCTGGTGGAATTTGAGGCCACTTTTGTTGTGTTTTATTTGGTTTGCTTGCTACTTTGTTTGATTGTTGTAAATTTACTTGGCATTTTTTTAACTTATAATAATAATAATAATAATAAATAAATAAATAAATAAATAAAGCTTTCATCAGTAATGCCAATTTTTCAAATCACAGGGGATGTAAAAAAAAAACCCAAAGGGATGTGTTATCTGGTAGACATTGCTGCATATTGATTAAGTATTCAATGAGTTATACTATTTAGAGTAAACTAGGGTCCCTTTTTTTGTATAACTGAAGTCAGTGAAGTCTGAAGGTATTGAGTGAGGTACATGCCTTTGAAGTAGAAGTGTTTATACGCAGAAACAGAGCTCTGAAATCACAAGCATGAATTAATGGAGTCACTTCATCATTAAGAGATCAAGAATACAGTAGTTTTAATGAAACTGTTTTTGATTCTGGCTTAAATGGCTAAAATCCAACATATAGCTTAAGAACATGTACTAAAGTTCTGCATGTTATGTTCAATGATCAAGAAGAGGCTTCATGGAGAACAATCAAATTCAAGTAGCATAATTATGAGGAAGAGGAGCGGTGTCACACCCACCCCTTCTCATCGAGGGTAAATGTGGCAACTCCATCGCTTAAAATTCCCTTTTAACTCGAAGCGACACTCTGCTTTTAAACAAAAATCGGACCTACAAATCACAATTTACAACTTTACACTAACTACGAGGTTCAAATACATAAATATCATGAATACTGATAATCTCAAATTTGCGGGTACAATCCGCTACTAAGATCACAACACCAATGACAAGAAATAAAGAAAGGGGGGACCCATGCGAGTCCTGGACTCAACCCCGACTAGCTCTATAGTCGATCAGTGCAATCTAGGGTCCCGCCTCCCGCAGTTTCTGACAAAGACATTCAGTTGGCTCAGAGTGGCTTAATAATTTCAAATACTTAAATACGATATATATATAGTATATAAATACCAACTTCTCAAATAATTTTCCAAACTTTTTCCAAAAATACCGTAATTTTAGCAAAATACAATCTTTTAAGAACTTTTGAAACATAAATTCAACATAGATCAACATCAATTGATTTTCTCAGAAAACACAAATTTTGTGAGAGTCTGGTCTCATCACAATTTAAAAATAACATAAATCTCAAATTCAAAATACAGCAATACCCAACACTCACCCAGCATAACATGGTCTAGAAAACTCTCTAAACCTTTGCTGTGGCAGCTGGCTAGGTTCGAGCCGTCGAGGAACTCATGTCCTTATCGTTGACCCATCTGGCTCACCGTCGGCTGACCCCTGGCCACCCGATGAATATCCGGTCAGTGGCTCTACACTCCCACCGAACCGGCCCTCGT
This sequence comes from Dioscorea cayenensis subsp. rotundata, assembly GCF_009730915.1. Taxonomy (NCBI): domain Eukaryota; kingdom Viridiplantae; phylum Streptophyta; class Magnoliopsida; order Dioscoreales; family Dioscoreaceae; genus Dioscorea; species Dioscorea cayenensis. The sequence goes on from NC_052482.1 coordinate 18,402,596, forward strand.
AGTAATCAATACCCTGGGTCCACCACGCCACCTCTAAAAGGCCGGCCCGTGGGGACCCACTCATCGCAGAGTCGGGGCCTCAGCCCGTCACCATCAAAACCATCAAGTAGATACAAAGAATAATACCATCCCAGATAAATCATAACACGGGATCCTTTTCCGGGACAAGTATTCACATCACGGAAATAACCATTATTTTCCACAAAGCCCAATGCCAAAAAGTATAACCATGCATAATACCAGTAAAGATCCATGATACCATTCCTATACCAAGAATGAAAACCAATTCTACTAACAATGCCGATAAAACATCTTTTAATATGCTCACATGGTTTCGCAAATCACTCCAAAATCAAAGCATATATACCCATCAAAAAAATAAATACAAGAATTGAATAATTAAATCACATATACATGTATTTTCACTATTCGCAAATCACGTATAATTATACAAAACCCGATGTATCAATACGGTTATCATGGCACATCAGTAGGAAAAATAAATATAAGTATATTTCGACCTTATACGCAATTAAACATGATAAAATGAAATACTTAAACATTTATTTCCAAAATACTAGCCATTAAACAATTATTTCAAAATAATAATAATTAATCAATTATTTAAAATAATAGCCACTACCAACTCACCTGGTGTCCTTGGGTTCCTTGCTAGACCTGGAACTCTCTCCTAAGCCTGAACAACACCTAACAGAATAATATAACAAAATAAATACTACATTTAAACTCAAAATAAAATACAAAAAAATAATAATAGACTCTCTATTGGCCCACTCACTCCAATCGGTTAAAAATCCCGACCTTGCATAATCCAACTGGCTTTCAATTGTATTTAAACAAACTCGCTTTAGGCTAAACACTCTGAATCAATCGAACCAATCTTAATTGCAGACCGAACCAAACTTAATTTTACTCGAACCAGACTCAACCAACTCAATTCTTACACAAAAAATCCATTGAACCAACTTGGTTCAGTCCAAAAATCCTTAACCCAAATCAATTGAACCAAACCTCAAAACCATCTCAACTTGATTTGATCAAACCCAACTCAACAAAACCAATTCAACTCAACCAATTTCAATTTGGTTAAACCCAACCAGTTCAATCTAACCATCATCATTAACACCTTTAATCATCATCATCATCAATTTAATTAACTAAACCAAACCCCTAATCTCGATGCTTTACATAGAATTGCTACAAGAAAACCGAAAAATCTCATCCTTCATTCAAGTTTAGATTCATCACAAATACAGATGATTTTTTTCAACACAAATTGAAGCAACAATCATCTATAACCATTAAACATGTTTTTTTCCCTACTCAAATCCATCATTATCTTCATCAAATCCATCAAATACACATATATACATGCATACATACACTCATTCATCAAAAAAATACACCAAGAAAAGTCTCTTACCAACTAAAACTATCCCTCCCATGAGCTCCCTCCCGACGATCTCCCATCCCCACCTCAAATCTCCCATTTTTTTCTCCTCATTTCTTCATTTTTTTATTTTATTTTCCTTCTCAGGGTTCTATGTAGCACAAAGATGGAGAAGAAGATGAACAATTTCTCAAACCCTAGATTTTTCCTCTAAATTACATTTTCAGCCGAAATTCACTTTCAATCCCTCCAAATATATTTTCTTACAAAACAGTCCCTGAAAAACTCACCAATGATCCCTGAATTATGAAATAGTATTCTCAAAAGGTCCTTTCAAATTACCCAACGGTCCCCAGGTTATAACACAACATTTTTTAAAAGATCCCTTCCATCTTACTTTTCAGTCCTCGGTTTCCATAAACATTTCATGTCCATCCTTGACATTTATTCTTTAACCCAAAATCTTTTAAAAACTTTTACACTTAGGTCCTTATTCTTTCCACTTGGGGTTTCTCAACAAGATTACTCTGTAGAAAAATCTTACTGCAACTATAGTAATACCCTGAATATATTTTCCAACAGGTATCCAAAGGTTCAGGGTATTACAAGCGGGGCAAACCCACTAGAGACCTCAGGGACGTGCACAAGTCTAGGTAAAACAAGTGAGGACGCGGCCGCGCTCACATGGGCGCTGGAACCACCCGTACACAACCACTATTTATAATTCCCAGAAATGTGCCATCAGCCGAGAATCGAACTCTCACCACTCGATGAGAGCTCTATCGGTGACCCGTGTATCAATAGACCTGAAGATCTTTGGGAAGTAGCATAACTGTTAGATAACATATAAGTTGTTCTATTGTCCATCTCTTCTTCTTCATGGATTACAAGTCACAAACATGCAAACATGCAAACATGTTAAAAACAATAGAAAATATGAAAAGATAACAAAGAAAATTCATATGCTGACCTCTTGAAGAAAAAAGAACTGTTTTGCACTTTGCTTTAACTTAAAAGGAGAGAGTGCTCTTCACTTAAGCTCTTCCATAAAAACGTTGAACTTTTACATGTGAAGCTGGAATAGAGTTGTTTAAAATTAAAGAATTGTCACAAATAGAACTAGCCCATATTTAGTTGCCTAGATGAGACCTAAAAAACAAGAGCTCATATTGTAGTTTAATATAGAGTCAGTTAGTTTCCTGATTATTTCAATTATATATTACATAACTGCAAGTGGTGAAATAATTTTCCGTTTATTATTTTTTTATTTTTTATTTTGTATTTTATTTATTTTATTTTATTTTATTTTATAAAAATGGATAAACCACAAATTTTTCATTTATTTTAGCTAAGATTTTAGATAGATACATCCTCCTCCAGAACCATGATGAAAAACCAATTAAACGATAAATAAATAAATAAATAAATAAAATAGTTATGAAATGACAGATAACCAATAGTCTCTTGGTCTATTTGTCAATGGATCCTTTGCGAACGGTGTTTATTTCAAAGAAAACCGTAGATCGAACTTCAAAGTCCATGTAAGGTGAGGCCCCATGAGGGTATAAAGTGTATTGATGTATTAACTCCACGCTTATATAAGTTCTTGACTTACAGTGCTTATTTCAGAGAAAACCATAGATCGAACTTCAAAGTCCCTGTAAGGTGAGGCTCCATGAGGGTATAAAGTGTATTGATGTATTAACTCCACATTTATATAAGTTCTTGACTTCCCTTGAATGCAGGTCGTTTGTCACCTATTTGTCATGGATAAAATAATTTGTCTAATCAAACAAATCATGGTCTATGATCAATTAGAAATGCGAAAATCATCACAATTTTTATTTTGTTTTTGTTTTTATTTCTTGTTTTTTTTCACTTGCTTGTTTACAAATAAGGTAGTTCTAATGTTTTACAAATACTTTTTACTTATAAGATTATAGTACAAATATTTTACCAAATTACATCATAATTAAAAAAAATAAAACAATCTATGATTAAAATAGAATATGACCGAATTATCTTTAACATATCTTATTTCAATAAAATGTAATAAATATTTCGTGCAATCTATTCAACATCAAATATAATGCAATACAAGCCTCTGTGGTTTAACTCAATAACTTGTATTTTATTGTATTTCTTGTATTATTCTCGTATTGAAATCAAATTACAAAATAAAAAAAATGACATAATTTTATTATGTAGATTATGTAGAAAGTGCAAGTGATTATTACAGAAATTATAACATATTTTATTCCTGCAGAATGAGTGTTTAGTTAACAAAATAAAAAAAATTTATAGAAATCAGCAGATCGGTGATTAGACTGCTGACGGCCAGTCGTCGAAGGTCGGCCGAACCACCAATGGATTGCTGGTGTGTCACCGGAGGCTAGCCGGCCGATGGCCAAACCACCGGTGGATCGCCGACGTGTCACCGAAGGCTAGTGGACCAGTGACCGGTCGCTGGAGGCTGGCCGTACCGCCGGCCAGACTGGTGGCCGGTCGTCGGAGGTTGGCCAGGTCACCGGTGGACCGATGGCGGGATAAAAAAAGAGAGAGACTTTTTATAATGAAAAAATATTCCACTCTTAGTGGAATATTTTTTTATACCATAATACCAATATTATGCCATAATTTTATACTCTAAAATAAGCACCCAAACAACCAATATAGCATAATTCTCATAAAATATTAAATTATGGCATATTGTACATATTACGCTATAATTCTGGCATATCCAAACAGGTCCTCAATATGGTTCTGAATAGTATAACACAACATACTAGTTGGTCCTAAAAATTTATGGTTATATATTCAAATTCATATTATTTAAATAAATTGAAATTAGACTATTATCTAATTTCAATGAAGAGGTCGTTCACATTTCCATTTCCATTATAGCAGACTCAACTTCAATATTAAGTTTAAGTTTGAAATAAAAAGTATTTACATGAATAAATGTTTTTAAGGTAGGGCTAAAGCATACATCAAACTTTCCACAAACCCTTGGAAAAAGTCTTTGTTCAAAGTAAATGAGAATGCTTATGAAATAAAACACAGTTTTGTAGGCTTGTAGCCATTGTGCCTGACTGACAAGACAACAAATAATTTTATAATTAGTTCTTCTCTCTAAAGAGACAAAATAAATTATCAATATTTTTAAATGATAAACTTTTTAGCCATCATACTAAACAAGATGTCAAGATTCCTTGCTTAATTTAATGAGAAAATAAGTATTCTTCAAGTAAAATCAAGTCCTAATATGGCTTCCAACTTTGTTTTGAGCTTCTTAAGTAATCACAATTTGAACAAACAAGAGCTTGATGTCAACTGGAAGAAGTACAACAAACAACAAGTTAAGATACTAATTAACAATTAATATCACCGCACAACAAATCGTTTGACCATCTTTAGTCTTCAACTGAACATCTTAATCAACCATTATAATTTATATTCTTACACTAATAAATAAAAGATTAGAAGCCAGCGTAGTCAACACTATTAATTAATTATTGGCATTGCTTAAAAAGAGATTGTACAAGAATTTAGATCCTTAACATCTCCATTAATAGTTATTCATTAAAACAATTTTGGTCAATTTCGATGTTAATTCAATCGATTTAACTTACATTATAATTAATAAAAGAAATTTCTCACAGATCCTTCTTCATATATATCATATATGTAATATACACATTGCTTTTATAATTACTAATTAGAGAATTAGTATTTCATTTTTTAGGGTGTGTTTGGTATGAGAATTAATTTAAGATTTGAATGGACATAAAAAGGAAATCTATTATTTCTATATTTGATATAAAATTTATGAAATTAATAAAAAATTATGAAATTATTTCCATACTCTTATAAAAAGGTTGGTTATAAAATATTTTGGTGTTATTCTCATGTTTAGTATTAGTAACATATTCTTATGAATATATATATATATATATATATATTTATGAATCAAATAAAAGAATAAAATATTTTTAGGTTTATTATGCTCAAAAGAATCTATATTCCCATAATAATATTTTAAACCTTGTATCAAATGCTTCTTTAGTCAAAATTCTAGGTGTTTGAATCTGACTTTTTCCTAATCAATATATACACATGTACATGCATTAGAAGAAAATAAGTTAACGGAGCTTATCCTAATCCGATAAAGGAATATGCTCTCTCAAACTCAACCAAATATCTTTATAATTTTTTTATAAATCAAACTGAAGGAAGATTTAGTTAGAGTAAGAATCAGTCTCTGCTATTTTTAAGTATATGACCAAGACATTTATTTATTTATTGTAAAGGCGACAAACACCATCCTATAAAGGGTGTTAAGGAGAAGACATGTACAATGGTGCATCAGTTACTGTAGTTTAACGACTTTTTAAAAATTTATTAAATCGGTCAAACGTCACATGTGTGATTAGAGTTTTTATCATGTACATATTCAAAATATATTTTAAGAATTAAAAGAGTTAATAAATATCTCATGCCATGCAACTGTAGAGGGAGAGAAATGACGAAAATGTAAACAGTGAGTGAATACGGTTACTATAATATTTTATATAGTAGCATATATGCACAGCATGGTAACAAAAAATTATTGACATATGAATTTAACCATAGGCCTATCCATGCACCATCCCTATAATATTTCATTGCATTAAATAGTAGTTGGTACATTTAATTTGTGTTATGTTTAAATAAAACATTCTGCAGAAATAGCAGATAAACTTAAAACTCAAATTCAAATATTTCCAAATATTAATTTTTAATAATGATATGAAAATCTACAGCATGCGCATGAATCAGGAGACCCATACTATCTCATGACTCAGAAAAACAATTTTTTTTTAAAAAAAAACAAATCATAAATAGATCTTGATTCCATTCCAAACAGATTCATCACTGGCTTTATTTTTCTTACTTTTTCGTCTCCAAAGACATGTAGTTAAATAAATACCACTGTGTCTTGTCCACTAATGGTGAACTGATTCCCTGTGGGCTTGGTCCAAACATATGATGTCAAACACAGTTTTCATGCATTCTTTATTTTATTTTATTTCTTTATTTAGTTATTTTGATGTTTTCAGACTTACTTGTTTGAGCATTGTCAATAAAAAAATATTATTAATTACTGCTATTATATATATATATTAGATTTTTTTTTGATTTAAAATATTAGAATTTATTAAAATATTTCACATATCTCTGGTACATATGTATTGCGTTATAATTATAAGATACAATTTATTTAAAATGCTACATGTATCAAGAGTGAATACTTCATATATCCGGCATGTCGGTATTATAATATCTAATATCGTGACATTGTTTAATATCTGTATATATATATATCTTTTAAATATTATATTTATCTAAATATCCTTCACAAATCTGATGTCTTCACGTTGATCTCTATAATTAAGTTGACTTAATAAAGATAAAAATAAAAATAAAAACTATGCAAAACAATTGACCGTTCAAAAAATTGACCTTTCAACTTTGCATATACACCCCTCATAAATAATAAAATACATATGTAGTATGTGCACACATAAATGTTTTAGTCACTCAAATAATTTTATAATTAACATTATTATTTAACAAAATATGAATAAGTCAGTGTGGAATTAATCCTTTAACATAATTATGACAATATTCTATATAAGCTGAGATTTAAATCTGCCTTTATTATTATGATATGAACAAGTTAGTCAACAAATTCAGTGTGAATGGACACGGAGATGTTAGCTCAACTTTTATCATTTATAAATACCCAATCAAAATAAGAACATTCATATAAATACAAATATAATGGAGTGTACATGCAATTTTCTCCATAGAATTGGTTGCAATTGCAACAAACTAAGGACCACTAAACAAACCTTGAAAATTCCGAGTGCCAAAACCAAATCAACTCTCCATCACCATCCTTCTCCTATATAACACCCCTATCTCTCCACCACAACACCACCACCACCACAACATGGACCTCCTCATTCCAACCATTCTTATCACTCTCCTCCTCCTTCTCTTCCTCATCAAACCACTCCTCTCCAATCCAAAGCTCCACAAAACCAAGCACCTAAAGCTCCCTCCAAGTCCTCCTTCTCTCCCTTTCATTGGTCATCTCCATCTCTTCAAGAAACCCCTCCACCATACTCTCTCCTCCCTTTCCTCCTTACGTGGCCCTTGCTTCCTCCTCAACTTCTCCTCTCGTCGTCTCTTAATCATCTCTTCCTACTCTCTAGCTTTACAATGCTTCACCACTCTTGATCTCATCTTCGCCACCCGTCCTCGCCTTCCCTCCGGCCGCTTTCTCACCTACAATTACACCACCATCGGTTTCTCCCCTTATGGCCCTCACTGGCGCACTCTCCGTCGCATCGTCGCTCACCACCTCTTCTCCAATGCCCGTCTCCAATCCTTGGTCTCCACACGAACTACTGAACTCACTTCACTCTTACATCACTTATACAACACCTCCTCCTCTTCTTCTTCTTCTTCATTTACTAAAGTTGAACTTAGGCCTAAGCTTTTTGAACTTGTGCTTAATGTGTTGATGATGGGAGTGGCCGGAAAACGGTATAGTAGTGAAGCTCAAGCTCGGAGGTTCTTTGAGATGGTTAGAGGAACCTTCATGTTTAGTGGAACTTCTAATCTTAGGGACTTCTTGCCAAAGATATTCAGATTTTTTGATTTCCAAGGGACAAAGAAGAGGTTAGCTTGGTTGGAGAGTGAGTGGGACTTACATCTTCAAGGCTTGATTGATGAGGAGAGGATCAAGCATGCAAGAGATGATCAGAGTGAAGAGAAGACCATGATTGGTGTCTTACTTTCTCTTCAACAAGAGAATCCTGAATCCTATCCTGACCGTTTCATCAAAGCTCTTTTCTTGGTAAATATAATATATATATATATATATACATATCTTACATTGAGACAATAGATTTATTAATACTCAACTAATGAATACTTTTATTTTTTTCTTTTTGTGGGATACCACAAAAAAAGAGTTTATTAATGGCAGGAACAGACACATCAACAGCAACACTTGAATGGGCAATGTCTCTCTTGCTCAACCATCCGGAAAAACTAAAGAAAGCTCAAGAAGAGATTGATGAACAGATAGAGCATGGACGTTTGATACAAGAAAGTGATCTGCCAAACTTGCCATACCTTCAAGGGATCATCAATGAGACCTTAAGACTCTATCCTGCCACACCCCTTCTCCTACCTCATGAGTCCATGCAAGACTGTGAACTTAATGGCTTTCATATTCCACAAGGCACTATCTTATTAGTGAATGTGTATGCCATGCATAGAGACCCTGATATATGGGGTGCTGGTGCAGGAGAGTTTAGGCCAGAGAGGTATGAAGAAGAGAGTGGGAGAGATTTGAGTAAGATGATGATGCCATTTGGGATGGGGAGGAGAAGGTGCCCTGGGGAAGGACTTGCCCTTAAGTTGATAGGGTTGGCTCTAGGGGCTTTGATACAGTGTTTTGAGTGGGAGAGACTTGGGAAGGAGATGGTGGATATGAAGGAAGCTTTGGGGATGAGTATGCCTAAAGCTCATCCTCTTGAGGCTTTGTATAAGCCTAGATCAAGCATGATTAGTGTTCTTTCTAATCTCTGAATTATTTGGGATTTATTTATGTAATAAATGTGTGTTTGTGTGAGGAAATAAATGTTGGGTATGATCATGTATGTTTTTATATCTTAGACAATTTGATTGCTGTTTTATGCATGTTTAGTGTTTGTTGTTTATTAATTGATGTGAGATTATTATTATTAATATTATTAATATTATTAATATTATGGGTTATATATATTCTTTGAAAAACTTTAAGCGGGGAAGCTTAAAATTGCCGAGAAATAGGTAGTATTAAACACTAGTTTGTTTTATTCCAACTTGTTTTCAAATTTATGATGCTTTTTATCAATACATTTTATCAATGCATGCCTAAGTGGCCTATGACTATTAGTAACTGGATTTTTTGTTAGAATTCTTCACAAATAATGAGAATTTAAATCAAGGGTGAAAATAAATTTCTTGTAGTGTGAGTAACAATTATGTGCAGATGATTTTAGCCATAGTTATCAGACCCGGCCCGGGCATTGACCCGGTCGAGCGCCTGCAGTCACGGATCGATTGGTTCAACAGTCGGGTCATTTTGAATTAAATCTTGGTTAATAAAAAATATTTTTAAAAATATTATTTTAAAATTATAAATTAGTTTTTAATTATATAATGATATATCATAATAATATCCATGAATTATTAGTTACCAAATAAATAATTTGATGGAAAAAATACAAAACAATTGTTAATATTTGATTTGGAAGTAGTAGAAAAGAGAAAAAAAGCTCAAACTTCACATAATACCAACACATAACAATACTAATTCACAATAAAAGTTTAAATTTATCATCAAAGTATCAAACCAAACTCAATCCAATATATAACCAAAGTTCAAAATTGAAATTACAAATCAAACTTGGTCAATCGGTCTGATGACCGCCGGGTCAATCGGTCCGACTGCTGGGTCAACCGGTCTAACCACCGGGTCAAAGCGGGTCAATAATGCGGGTTAGAACGGGTTGATTGCATAACCAGTCTAATTAAAGACCCGGACCGGTTGAAGCACCGGGTCACCGGGTCAACCAGTCCGACTGTCGGGCCGGTCCGGGTTTGATAACTATGATTTTAGTGCCCATGTGTGCATGCTCTTTCTCCCATTACTTGCTCCGCCGAAACTTATGCATCCTTTTGTTTTTTTAGTGGCTTAATCAGTCATCTTAATTATATATATATATAATACTTATTTCAGGTGGTTTAGGCTCATAATCATTTAATATCTGGACTGCTGGGCACAGGAAGTCTACTTCGGTCATTTAGATCTTGTATTATCATACAACCATCAGAATTTGGATATTATGATTATATCCAAACTAATGTTCAATTAGAAAGTGATGTCCAAGAACTTGATATTAAACTTCTGAAACATCTTCCAGCTACGGAGTTGTATATGGGCCCCGAATTGCCCGGACAGCATGAAAAATTTAATTAATAGTTATTTGTTCTTTTGTTGCATTATTTTTAGAAAAAAAAAAAAATCAAATAGCGTGCTCTACCTTGGTTTGATTGTCAATGCCATTTGTTAAAAAATCAAAGTTTTATTTAAATAGGTTAACTGACTTTGTAAACTTTTACAACTCCAAATTTGAAACTTAAAATATAATTTTTCATCCATATGAATGCAATAACTCTCATAGACTAATTGTGTTATCTTATATATAATTCATGTTCATTTAATCAGTATGGCCTAAAGCTCCCATGACTTGTATTTTAAAAGGGAAATTAAGAGGAACAACGCATATGGGTTCATAAATTTCAATGTAATTATAAAGATGGCTATGAAGTACTACTCCAAGGACTAATTTGTCATAAACTAAGAGTAGCTAGAAGCTTCCCATGAAACAATAACTGTCTATGTTACCAAAATAAAGTATAGCAAAGAGTTGAGAAATATTCATGGGAGAACTTGTAAGGAACATTCTGATGTGTTTGAAACTTCATAGAAAGTTTACCTAAATACTCTTTTTTTTAAATCATTCTTTTGAAATTTAAGGCAAACTAACATGGAAAATCTCCTTGAATTTGGCCCACACATGATTTAGAGGGTTGAATGTTATGTAACATTAATTGATTATGAAAGTGACACTTACACTTATTAAATATACTCTTTAATTGTCTATATGTATCATGTTTTGTATTAAAAGACCTGAGGATATAATTCAAAGACTTTAACATACCTATAATTCAGAATCCAAAATTCCTGTTCATCTATGCTTACTATTGCAATCAGTGAAAACAAAATTATTACGAAAAGAATTCTAAATTTTTGTTGCACTATTTTTTATATAACCAGCTACAATATTTTTCTCTTTGGCCGGCGTGATATATAACAATCACTATTAAATGATAAAAATTAACCATAATTTTTTTATGGGCATTCTTCAGTTCATATCTTTTTACAATTTTTATTTTCTATTTGATTTTTATTCTAATTAATACATTATAATTTATGCATATTTTTCGGATCCTAATTGAATTTGATTTTTGTTTTGAATAATGTTGAGAAATCACATATTCAAATTGTCCACCTTTGATTTGGGAAAAGGATAAATACTAGCTATTCAATTGTAAGGGTAGGATTTGATAAAAGGAGTTTTTTTAGGCTAATCATTGTTTATTGATTTTTAGACTTTGTTCATAAACAATTTCTGGTCTCTTTCCATGTTTTTATAAAAAAAATTCAAACATACTAACATTTAAACTATTTATTTGCATACAATTAACACACTTATTCTCTTAAAATTGATATAAATCACCAAACTATATTGGTATTTAGGTTGGATTAAATACCATCATATATATATATATACACACACAAAAATAGACTAATAAAAACCTCAAAAGTATTAGATTGAATATAAAAATATATATAAATATTGAAAAGGGCTACAAGCGCCTACATAAAAAAAAATGTGCGCGGAGTCAATGCCTCACACATCCTCATTTTGGCTTATTGGGATTCATGTGAGAAGTCCCGAACTCCCCCAAAATTAATTCGTCGATTCGACTTTTCATCACATTTTCCTTCCCTAGAGATTCTGAAATGGTGTCACTAACCGCAGATGGGGCTTTCGCAAGTCATAATTATAATTGTATGCATAAAATATGAAAAAATAGTTAAAAATATCAATCTTATATATTTATATATATATATATATAAAATACAACTTCTTAGAAGCTGATATGCATTATAGTAACTTGTCCAACAACGCAAATGCAAATTAGCTTCTAAGAAATTGCATTATGGCTAAAATGCTTGCATGTCATACATGAGCATGATATATATGAATGCATAAAGAAACCCAAGAGATTTCTAATCTTGTACTAAAATTCTCATTGATGCAAATCTCTCAATCTTATTGATTCAAATTTTTTGCCATACAACAAATGCTAATACTAGAAAAGAAAATCTCTTAAGATAATCCAAACACAATAATCTTCACCACTAGGTATTAATTTGCAACCAAAATGGTTTCTTAACTTTCTTGGAGATGGATAGCTTCAACTAACATCATCTTCTAAAATCTACATCTCCCTTCCATTCTTATCAGTTACCACTCAAACCCTAAATAATTCTCACAAATGCTGAAATTAATTTCTATAAGATCATATATATGTATGTGTGTGTGTTGTGTGTGTGTTGCATGTAATTCATCCAAACAATATCACTTTGATGCTCTTCACTTGTCTTGCTTTGGTTGGAAAAAAATGCCCTCCATAGTACTTCTACTGCCAAGAGAGTTAAACAGCTCATCGGCAAGATCAGATGGCTGATAATCCGCATCTCCTCCGGCATGCTCTTCGGTGTTCCCTCTTTGAGTACCTTCTATATTACCCATAAACCACGTTCCCAAAGGGATTGAAGTAGAAATTGAGGATGAAACTCCGGTGTCTAACTCTCCGGGCACCCAGGGATAGTCACTGGCGTGGTGGTGGTCATGCAAGTGTGGTTACCACTATATGCAACTTCATAAGTTAAGGGATCTTCATTCAATCTTTGCACTTTCTTCTTTGCATTACACCCATAAAATGTCTTGTGAGTACAACGGTAATAGCTCCTGATTAAAAAGAAAACATAAATAACAAAACTATTGTGTGTGTGTGTGTGTGTGTGTGTGTGTGTATTAATTCTGTTCAAAATCAAAACTGATATATAAAACACATTCATTTTTTAACTCTTACTGTTTCATATCTCTAAGGATCAAAGTTTCAAACTAGGTGTGCTTGATTCAACTTTCTACATTCTAATCATACACAATTTTGTTATTTTTTTGTCCTTTTGTCAACTTTGGGAAAATTCAAAGAAATGTGCAGATGAATTACCTTGGAAATCTAGATCCAAGGATGTCTTTTTGCCCATATTTACGCCACGTAAAGCCGTCGTCCGGTGGGATTTCAGTGTTGCCGGAGAACGGTGCTGGAACCCTAACAGTATGCATGCCTTCACCATCCTTCCTGAGAGTTAATTCAAATGACCGTTAATTACCAACGGTCACCAAAGAAGAACAACAACAATAAATCAAAGTTCCAATATTTTAGGAAAAAAGAAAGTTTTATACCTTTTATTCTTTGGCCTTTTACTCGACTTCTCTCCCAGTCTCTGGTTAACTCCTGATGAGCTTCCGATCATGGTGTCGGCCTCTAAGATTTGAGTAGAAGGATAACCAGAGCTTGGCCATAGAATCCCCAAGCTAGTGTAAGGATCTTGATGGAGCTTGTCCGTGTTCCCTGTCACTGGGAAATAAAAGACAGGCTGAGAGATGACTCCATGGATGGCTTTGTTGAAGGTGCTGACAATTTCTTCGCAAGCTTGTAACAAAAGATGAGGTTCCCTTGCCATGTCTGGAAGGCAACGTCTTAGCTCATCTGCAAGTTTGCAACCATGGCGGACATGCATCAAGGTGTTGTCCATGACCATGTTTGCTCCTTGTTGAGTTCCACTAGTATCCATGTAGCACAAAATCATGATAAAGTTTATGATCAAGATGAAGATATATATTCATATATATATAAAATGGAAGGAGTATAGGAAATAAATTTATATATGTTACGTAGAGAGGGGGGCAATTAAGAGGATGAAGAGGCATGCAAGGGAGAAAGAAGGGAAGAAGGAGAAGACAAAGTCCAAGTCATCTTGGTCTGGCTATGTTTTTTAGAGTTGAAAAAGGGTTTGAACTGGGAATGCATTCTCTGGTTCTTGAATACTGACTGTTTTGAATTTTCTTCAAGTTGGATGATGTATGCATTAGCAAGAATGATATGTATGTGTGTGGATTAATTTGAAAGCATGTGTTACTCTTTGTATTATATGCACTGTATGTCAATATTTTGTTCCACACAGCTTGTGTTTCTGGGAAAAAAATAAAGGATAAAAACCAAATATATGGTAACATATCTGTATATAGAATACAAGATTGAATGATATGGGTGTGTGTGAATATGAAAGCATGTTTCACTCCTTAGATAATGTGTACTAGTCAATATATAATTTGCTTGAAAACATTTAAGGTTTCTCAAAAAGTTACAAAACGTTTTAGAAAAATAGAATAATATATATAGGTTATTACTAAGATTGGGCAATGCCTTTTAGTTAGAGATTACTATGTGATTTTCATGGGAGATATCAAAACAGTGATTAAGGGTGGTAATTAATTGAGTAGGGTGGGAACCAGGGCAGGGATGGGAATATTAATCCCCATCTCCAACTTCTTGATAGAGAGGAATAATCTCTCATCCTCATTACGTTAGGAATCTTAATCCCTATGGAGATCTTTACCTCCGCATGGTACATGATATGCTCATAAGTTTAGTTTTTTTTAAAAATTATTTAATATAAGGATAAATATATTTAATACTATACTCATAAAATATTATTTATAAAATTAAATGCAAATTATAATAAAGAAACTTATTAAAATTACTCCATTATATACTTATCAATGTAAATCAAAATATAGATATTTGAATTTATACAAGTAAGACAAAATATTTGTAATATTTACGTAAAATTTAAACAACTGATAGATAATTTATCGGCTTGGAATCCCTGCAAAAGCTCTCGTTGCCCCGGTCCCATTTCATGAAATGAGGACAAAATAGCCCTCATTTCCACTCTCGCTGAGAAAAAAAAAAAATCAGAGAATCTCTGCATGATCAGATCCCTATGAGGATTGAGGATTCCCCATCCAATTACCACCCTAACATGGAACTTCAATTATCAAGATATTTATAATATACTCTTCAATAAATAAATAATTTTTTAATAGCAAGATTTAAATAACTAAAACAACTTGAAGGATTAAAGTTGTATTTTGTCCTTATAAGTTATGGTTTTATTTAATTCATTCTTCTAGGGATAGGCACGGAGCGGGGCGGAGACGGGGAGTGTCTCTCCACTCACTCTCCCATCTCGGGCAGGGATTCCTTGTCCCCGTCCCAGTTGGGGAATCGGGGAGGAGGAAGCCCCCACTCCACGCACCACCGGGATCCCCACGGGGTGAAAATCCCCGCTCCGGTTACCCAACACAATTTTTTTTAAAAAAAATCCACTAATTTAATATTTAAATTCATGAACTTAGAATCTTAGATACTAATTAAGATTCATCTTTATTAATAACAAACATGATATTATATTATATATTTTTTAATTTTTATTTTAACACATTTCTTACAAAAAATCCAATAATCTAAAGAAAAAAATCTATAAAATTAGGTATTAATTGAGACTAATCATTATTAATAACAAACATTGTATTATATTATATATATATATAATATTTCGGTGCGGGGACTCTGCGGGGCGGGAAGATCACTCCCCGCCCCTGCCCCACTACGGTGACCGGGGAATTTTATTCCTCCACCCCCGTCCCCGTGAGAGAGAAAACTGGGGATTCCCCGCTCAAAACGGGGCGAATCCCCGGGGGAGCGGGGACTCCCCGCCCCATGCCCATCCCTACATTCTTCTTAATCATACATAGATATTTTTTTTCTCTATTTTTTAAAAAAATTATTTCATCGTGCAACATTTTTTTCTGGATATCTTCACTTGCTTGGCCCACAAATTCTTTTTAAATTGTTTTATTATGCAGATTATTCAAAGCTCAATGGTAAAGTAATGAAGTGGAAGGGACCCATAAGAAGACCTTGCCCTTAAGTGGGTGGAGGACTTGATTATGTCTTCTTCCTGGAAGCTCCTCACCTCCTAAAGGGAAATTTCTTTCAGTAGAGATGACACGTGTCTATTATGTATTTAGTATTATTCAAAAGGTTCATTGAAACCAAATTCATGAACGAATAAATAAATACAAATTAATTAAATATATTTTGATATATATAAAACTCCATTTTATAACTTTTCCTTTGAAAAATTCATTGCCAATTGTGTATAAAAGGTTAACTCCAACTCATTTACTAAAAAGGGTAAAAAAGTTTTTTTTAATTAAAAATAGAAGTTATATGATCTATTTTAAATTAAAAAAAAAAATCATATTTTTCTTAAAACATTCTCATATCTTGTATCTAACTCCCAAGATATCTTGTATCTAACTCTCAATGCCGTTTGGTTGAGGGTAATATTAGATTACCCCGGAAATACAGACCAGATAATCTTATATTATACCGTTTGGTTATATAGAGTGAGAATATCATATTCCCGGAATATAATAACTTGACTAATATTATTGGGGATGCGATTACCAACTTCATAGGTGATAATTTGGAGGAATGTGAATTTCTTTCCCGTTACACCCTTCAAATTCAATAAAATCTCAGGAATATTAAAATTTTCAAAAATTGATTGTATTTTTCAAAAATAATGATAGAATATCTTTAATTACATCTATAATGTTTTAGTAGTTTGTTTTGAAACCAGTCATACATTTTATATGAAAAATATACTCATCCAAACATTTGGATGAACATAAAAATCATTTGAGATTATTTTTTTCAAATATAAAGTTGGAGAAAAAAAAATATTTATTTAGAATAAGGAATTTTGAGCAAAAAATAATTTGCAATGAAAGATTCCTTGCGCATATTCCTGTCAACCTGAGCTGGGATTCATATTTCTCATAATACTAATATAAGATTCTGTGAATCAAACGACCTCTTAATGATATTTATTACAAGAAAAATTATATATTAATAATATGGTACAAAATTTATTTTGTTTAAAGTTAGAACATTAAGAGTTGTTATAAGTATAACTCCGTTAAAGTAAAAAATAAAAAATGCTCTTTATTTAATTACTCTTAAAATTATTTTTTTAATTTTATTTTTATGAATCAATTATTAATTGTAGTATCAAACTTATTCTCATGAATGTTTCACTAACAATTATCAAATATTTTAAAATTGAATATATTGTAAGAATAATTAGTTGATTTTAAGTACTTTTTAAATTTAATTATAATTTTTTAAAATAATAAAATTATAGAAATAAAATAGGAAAGTAATTATACTTACTAAAATAGGAAATTAAAGTATATTCATTTTACTCTGTTTATTTAAAAAATTTTCATGGCAAAATCAGTGCCAAATTTGACAATTGTTGTTGCAAATTTGCAACAAATATATTTGTTGCAAATTTGCAACAAATATATGTTTGTTTCACCGTTTTAAATTCATCACAATTTTGTTGCAAAAATGGTTGCAAATTCGTTTCAAATAAATTTTCCAACGAATTTTTTTCTATCACATATATATTCGGTTGCAAATTTTTTAATCCATTGCACATTGTTACAAATCTATCATAAAATTGCAAGATTTATTCCGTTGCAATTATCGGTTTACAAAATTGTATATATATATATATATTTTTGTAGTGATTGAATGATACACCAAAACCTTTCTTAAATTTGTTCTTATCTCTTTAGACACCTCTATAAATATATCACTTAATTATAACAGGCATGCATGCACCATGTGATTTGACTCATGTTGGAAGAACATTCAAACTTAGCTAAGTTAATTACAATATATTACTTAACATACATGCATCCATCATAATCATCCACCAACTCCCCTCCTCTCTAATATCCTTTCTAATGATAAATATTTAGTGATAATTAACTAATTAACCACATACTTGTCCTTAAGATAGAACCTAAGGAAAGTTAATTAAGGCTCTAATATTTTCATAGTCTTTGCTGAATGAAGACTGGTTGTGATCTCATGAAGTTGATTTAAAAGTTGAAGGGATATCTTGGGTCCATGCACCTCACAAGACTGGTTATGATGTTAAGAAGAAAGAAGAGTTCTTCGCATGCACGGCCCAAAGGATACACTCTAGTTCTCGGTCCACACACAACGTGGCAATTCTAGGTTAATTGAAATTGTTAGTGCAACCGCACTATTTATTGGCATGATTTGACACCTAGACCAAGTGATGTGGCAATCTATGTGACATGGCATAATTGATGATGTGGCAAGCATTGTGACATGGCAAAGAGACTTGGAGTGCAAGGCAAACATCTTGAAGATCTTGGTGGAGCTATTTTTAGTATGTCTATAACATGGAGGAAATTATTTTGAAGACTATTTGAAGACAAGATCATATCAAGACCATATTTAGGTGATATGATTGAAGACTAAATATGGTGGAGCTTATTTGAAGAATTATCTATTCATGGTATGAATGAAAGAGATATGATTTGAAGAATCCTTGATGATTGAATTGATTGATTGAAGATCTATTGAAGGCAAGATTTGAGGACCAAACTTGGGTGAATTGAAGATCAAGTTTGGAGAATATTTGAAGACCAAATTTAGGTGGATTGAAGACTAAGTTTGGCAAGTTTCATTGAAGACGCACAAGGACGATCGCCCTTTGCGAGGGGCTGCGTGATGAGGAGCCGAGGAGGTAGGCTAGTTCTGGCGATCGGGATCGGGAGATTTGGTGCGCATCGACTCGGACTAAGCATGACCGGGAGGTTGATGGGTCTTGAGGTCGTCCCAGACGTAACTAGAACTCGGTCAAGTCGTGATCAGGGCTATGTTGTAACTTATGTTACAACGGGGAGTTCTGATAGCTAATTTTAGCGAGGGTTTTTTTAAATTAGTAGCCAGGAGATTCTAAAAGAGGTATGTGCTATATTTGGGACGTTGAGACGTCTATATAAGCTACCCTTGCTCGTGAGATTGTGGGTGTGACTCTTGAGTGACTCTTGGAGGAGAGTGTGTGAGCACCAAACAATCTAGAGAGGGTAGTGATCTTTATTGTTGAGAGTGTGAGTGACAAGTGTTTGTACTCATATATTTTTACCTCTTTTAGTGGATTGTTTATCTCCGGGCTTGGCCCCCCAGACGTAGGCGAGTGGACACCGAACTGGGTTACCAACGTTGTGTGTCTCCTTGTGTTTGTTTGTGTGCTCTTTCTTTATTGGTTTGTGTGAGATTTCTATGAGTGCTTGAGTATTACCTAATACCCACAAACCATACCGGAGGAACTAACAGAAATTATTAGAGATTGTAATTATCATTATGTAAACAATGATGTATGTCATGATATAATTGGTTAGAATTAAATGTGTTCAGACTTTTTTTTCCCTTCTAGTAACAAATGCTTTCAAAACAACAGATAAAATCTCAAAAGACCTGATATAATTTCAGTTGATTTAGAGATTACTATATATTTTAAATGAGTTAAAAAAGAGGGCAGTAAATTGATGAAGAAAAAATCCTAGCATCTTAACTATCAAAGTTATTTTATAATTCATTTATAACTGATTTTTTTAAAAAAAATTCCAATGTTCGGCACAAAATTGTTTTTTGATTAATATAATTTTGTTGAGAAATAGAACAAAGATCAAAAGGAAAACCTGAAAGCAATCACACAAAGACCCGAGATTTAACGAGGTGTGGCAGAGTATGCCTACGTTCTCGGGAGAGGAGCGGCTATCGATTCTCTTATTAGAAAAATTAGGGTTACATATTACATGAATATATATATATATATAAACCCTACCTGGTACAATTTACCAAAATACCCCTATACAGTACTGTGGGGGCGTTATCCCCACATCCTCAACCCATCTTGTTGTCTCTCCCCAATGGCTGCCCATTCATCCTTGTATATGAGCCATATACAACAATCTCAACCTTGGCGAATATACCCAATGGAGATAGAAAACCGGGGAGCTTCTCATCATCTAGGTTGGGTGCCATGCCTTCTTAGCATTTACAGACATAAATAAATGCTTGAACTTCTTTGTAGTTATTGTCTTTGTGAATATATTAGCTGCATTCTCTGAGATGTGAATCTTCTCTAATTATAATATCTGACCAGATGCCACCAATTCCCTGATTTTATGAAATCTTACTTCAATGTGTTTGGTTCTAGCATGATAGACTTGATTCTTTGCCAAGTATATTGCACTCTGACTGTCACAATACAATCTAACTCCACCTTGTTCAATACCCAATTCTCTGAAGAGCCTTGTAAGCTATAAAGCTTCTTTAGTGGCCTCTGCAATTGCAATATATTCTGCCTCAGTCGTGGACAATGCGACAATAGACTGAACAATAGACTTCCAACAAATAGGCCTTCCTGCAAGAGTAAAGACATCCTATAGTAGACCTCATGTCATCCAAATCTCCTGCGTAATCTGAATCCACATACCCCTCAACTAAAGAATTACCCTCTTCACTGCCAAACACAAGGCCATAATCTGCAGTGCCTTTGAGATACCTGAAAATCCACTTGACTGCTTCCTAATGTTGCTTACCAGGCTTTGCCATGAACTTGCTGACTTGACAAATAGCATGCACCAAATCTGGCCTTGTACAAACCATAGCATACATTAAGCAACCAATTGGACAAGCATAAGGAACTGAAGACATACCTTCAACCTCACTTTCTAGTTTTGGCGTTGATCTTAAGAAAGTCTGAAGTGGGTAGCCAATGGAGTGCAAACTCGTTTTGCTCTGCTCATGCCAAATTTGTCCAATACCTTCTCAACAAAATTCTATTGAGATAACCACAGTTTCCTTTAGCTTCTATCCTTGCATATTTTCATACTAAGAATCTTCTTTGCAGCTCCAAAATCTTTCATATCAAACTCCTTCCCCAATAAGGCTTTCAATTCTATCACATCACTCATATTCTTCGCAGCAACTAATATATCATCCACATACAGTAATAGAAAAATAATGGAACAATCATCAAGGTTTCAAACATAAACACAACAATCATACTCATAATGCTTATAGCCAATCTGGATTATGTACTACAAATCGAACTATTTGTAGCATTTCCGTGCAGATTGCTTCAAACCATAGAGTGATCTGTTTAGGCTGTAAACCAATTGCTCCTGCCCAGGGTTGAACAAAACCTTGTAGTTTCTCCATGTAAATCTGTTCCTCCGAATCACCATGAAGGAAAGTTGTCTTCACATCCATCTGCTCTAAGTGTAGATCCCATCTGGCTACCAAACCTAACACCACTCGGATAGAAATATGTCTGACCACAGTGAAAAGATCTCATCATAGTCTATCCCTTATGCTGTGAGTACCCCTTTGCCACTAATCTAGCCTTGAACTTTTCCCTTTTTTTCTAATACTGACTGCTTTCTTTTGGAGACCCACTTGCACCCAATAGCCCGCTTCCTTGGAGGAAGTTCAACCAGCTCCCAAGTCTTGTTTTTATGGAGAGACTCTATCTCTTCAACCATAGCACCAAGCCACTTATCTTTATTTTGATTACTCATACCTTCTTGGAAATTAAAGAAGTAGGATTTGCATCACTAACTATTAAGTGCAAAAGCAACTAAATCCTCAAAACCATACCTGGTTGGTGGCTTAATTGTGCGTTTGGGTCTTCCCAGTTCACCATCTAAAACTAATCTTTCTTCTCTTGAACTTGAACTCTCAGCCTTTTCAGATTGTTGTAGTTCCACCTCCACCTCCACTTTGTATTTTTCTTTTATTTTTACTAAAAATCGGAACATGATTTCTACCATTTTCCCTGCAACATTGATCGCTAATCAAATCTCTGTATCTCTACTGATCAACATCTTTTTTGCCACTGGATCCCATAACTTATAACCTTTGACCCTTTTATATAGCCCAAGAATATGCACCTCTTAGACTTCGGATCAAGCTTGGACCTCTCATCACCAGGAATATGCACATAGGTTGGACCTCCAACGATTTTCAATCCTAAAAAATCATCTTCATTACATGTCCACACTTCTTCTATAGTTTTTCCATCCAATGAGGTTTGCGGTGATCTGTTAAGGAGGTAACACGCTATATTAACTACTTCTAACCAGAAACTCTTAGGAATCCCTGCATTCAACCTCAAGTAACGTGTCTTTTCAGCAATAGACCAATTCATCCTTTCCGAAATACTGTTCTGTTGAGGTGTTTTGTGAACTGTGAAGTGTCTCTGAATGCCATGCTCCTCACAAAATTTCATAAACTGTGAATTTATATATTCTACACCATTATTTGATCTCAGATATTTGACCTTTTTGCCAGTCTGATTTTCAATCTCTGCTTTCCAGACTTTGAACTTTGAGAAAACTTCATATTTCTACTTCAGAAAGTATACCTAGGCCTTCAGTGAAAAAATCATCAATAAAAGTCGTGAAATACTGAGATCCGCCTAACGACATGTCTCTAGTCGACCCCCACACATCAGAATGCACATAATCAAGAATACCATCGGTTTTGTGTTTACCAACCTTGAACTTCACTCTGGATTGTTTTCCCAGTAAACAGTACTTGCAGCGGTCTAACTTACAGCAACTAACTCCCTTCAGTAAACCTCTTTTATGAAGAGCAACCATCCCACTTTCATTGAGATGACCTAATCTCATGTGCCAAAAAAAAGTATTGTCATGATCTGATTCTGCAATTATTACTCCACCTACAACTATATTATCAATCAATCTGTAGATGTTCCCAGCGCTCCTCTTTCCCTTCATCACTATCAGTGCACCCATGCTCACCCTAATATAATCATCCTCGGTTTTGTAGTCAAAACCATTCGCATGCAATGTGACAAGTGAGATCAGATTCTTCTTCAATTTTGGAACATGCTTGACATCATACACAACATAAACAACACCATCATGCATCTGAATTTGGATTTATCCCTTTCTAGCAACAGCACAGGCCTTGTTGTTGCTCATGTAGATGAAAACAAAACTGCCAGATGGATATGAGCTGAACTAGTCCTTGTTGGGGGTCATATGAAATGAGTAACTAGTATCCAGAATCCAAGAATCTGATGGCTAACATGATGAAACTGAAAGAATATCTCTATCGCTACAATCTAAATCATTGTTTTGAGCAATATTTGTAGATTTTGATCAAACATCTGTCTTCTCATCAAGCTACTTTTTCTTCATTGGACAATCCTTTCGAATATAGCCAAACTGCTGACATCTATAGCACTCTGTTGGTGTGATTTTTATAACGCAAGTATACGCTATCGCAAACAAGTAATATAATCATAAGATAGTATCGTCCCACGAGGATTGAGTTTGTTAATTACCAAAATTACTAACCCTAATTATACTTTACTAATGATATTGAAGAGATTTAATTTAGAAAATCTAATTCAAGGACTAGAGAAAGATAGTTAAATGAGAAGAAATCAATGTCAAGAGATTCTAGGGTTTCCGAGTTCACCTAGACTAATCCCACCTAGATCATCTAGTTCAATCAATCAATGTTTGTTTCTTATGTTGTGAACAAATTTCCTTAAATTACATATTGATCTTTCTCAAGCATCAATAGCATATTCCACTAGAAAAGTTAACATCACCTCTAAGATAATTGTGAACCTATGGAACTCATTAAGTTCTAGAAATTTATAATAATGTATACAACCTCATAAATATTTCTATATTTTGATGAATGTATGATATTTCAACCAAGACCTAATTTAATTATCACCTCTCGGTCTCAAATCAAATTACTAATCATGCAATTGGTGATCAAGCAACACAAGCATTAAGCTTAGATTAAAATATCCAACATAGTCTTGAAACAAGCATCAATTGAATTAAACAAACATGAATCTAGGGTTTCATAGTCTGGCTACATCGTAGCCCTAGAAAAAGTATTTATAACATAATAATTTCAAAGTTCAACATATTAATAAAGTTCATAATCAAATAAATAAAGAAAAACTAAAAACTAAAGTCTGGCAATGAATCCGTGCCAAATCTTCCCTCCCGGTCTCTTGATATCCGAAATTCTCCTCTTTTTTTGTCTCAACCCTAGCTCCTTTTATAACATAAAAATCAGGGTAGCGCCTAGGCGCCAAAGACTGTAGCGCCGAGGCGCTATAGTTTTTGTTTTGCACCTCTTAATGTTGTAGTGTCTAGGCGCTAGATTTTCTATTTTGCTCGTTCCCTCTTTGTTGAAACTTTGCTCTTCTTTCTCCAATTTTGTGCTTTTTACATGTTCTTCCTTCAAAGCATTCTTTCTTTCCTACAATGCAATAACAATAAGATTAGGAGTAAAATTGGTTCAAAATTATTCAAATTTAATTCATTATGAGTTAAAGAAGGTCTATATATTGAATACAAATTATACTCATCACACTCCATAGGTTTTTTGCCTCTGGATTTTGACATGGAATTTCTTTTTCTGAAACTGTCATTTCCTTGCCTTCTTCCACGTTTCTGATTCTCGTTCACATAGAGTCCTTCAGTCACAGAACCCTCAGAAATATTCTGTTTGGGCTGGTTGAGGGCTAATAGTACGGTAGTAATCTCATCAACCTTGATCGTATCTTTCCCCCATGTGAGTGTCGTCACCATGTGCTCATACGAAAGCGGTAAAGAACACAACAATATCATTGCCTTATCTTTATCTTCAATCCTAACCACGATTCTTAGCAAATCACTAATTGTTTGAATGAAGAAGTTGATATGTGCCACCAAATCTCCACTTTCTTACATCTTCAACCCGTATAGCTTCTTCTTCAAATGCAGTTTATTCGTCAAAGATCTTAATATATACCAGGCTTCCAATTTCTTCCAAACCTCCACTACAGATGAGAGATGCATGACGTGATATAACACATCATCTGCCAAACAAAGCCAAATTACTGCCGCCGCTCTTGCATGCAATTCCTACCAATCGGCATCGTCCATGCCTTGAGGTTTAGTCTCCCACAAAGCTTTCAACATCCCTTGCCGCATCAACAGATTGTTGACCCTCCGTTACCATAAGCTGAAGTTTCCAGTTCCATCGAACTTTCCCACATCAAGCTTCGCATCGGGTTTCATCATCTTCAACAAATCTCTCTAATACCAATTGTTAAGAAATAGAACAATGATCAAAAGAAAAACCCGAAAGCAATCACACAAAGACACAAGATTTAATGAGGTTCGGTAGAGTATGCCTACATCCTCGGGAGCGGAGTATCTGTCAATTCTCTTATTAGAAAAATTAGGGTCACATATTAGATATATATATATATATATAAACCCTATCGGGTATAATTTACCAAAATACCCCTTTACCATACTTCGGGGATGTTACCCCGCACCCCCAATCCATCTTGTCGCCTCCTCCCAATAGCTGCCCATTCACCCTTGTATATAAGCCATATACAATAAATTTCCAGTGTTTTAAAAGTAGAACTGAATCAACATGTCTAATTTGGTTAACTGGGAGTCTAGAACTACTAAAAAAACATGGAAATAAAAAATCAGGGTTGAAACAATGAAATGTAGGTCCTAAACTAGATTTGCACACATTTTTTTTCTGTAAAACTGTGTGCCATGTAGTGCTTTGGACAAAAATAAATTAGAAAACATCAACAACCCCTATCATTTTTTTCAGAACTCAAAACATCAAAAACATGTTTTCCACCTATCATTCTTCTTCAGTCATGACCTTGATGGCAATTAATAGAATTGATCATCTTTCTTTGTTGTCTTTCATGTTTATAGTTTAATTTATAAAGATATGAATATGTTTGTGTTTCTTATTTATTAATTTTCTTAATTGTGTGTTAGAGTTTGGGAAAGCTTAAGTTGGCATTATATGACAACTAAGGGAGATATCAGCAAGGTTAGTGACATGGGAAGATAATTTAGCAAAGAATGATGATGTGGCTTGAAAATTAAAAAACCATGGTTGGTGTTATATTTAGAGGATCTCTCAAGAAACCATATGAAGCTATATTTGGTAGGAGCTTGTGTTTGGAGGATTTCTCTCAATGAATCATTTGGAGAAATTCTATCTTTGGCAATGAGCATCAAGGTGAAAGAATTTCTCTTGAAGAGCAAGTTTATCTTAGATATGATTTAATCTATCTTCGTAATATTTATCTTTGGTATTCTCTTTTCTCATGAGAGGTTTACTTCTAAAAGGAATGATCTATTGTTGGTAAGTATAAAAGATCATCAAAGGATTGCATAGAGACTTAGTTTGGTGTGAAAAGCTATTTGAAGATACTAAACTAACAAAAACAAGGGGAAGCCAACATGATCCTCACGACCATAATTAGCAAAGTAAATTGAAGGAAAGATCCAAAGCTATTTGCTGGCGGAGCTATCTATGGCAAGATTTGATAGAAGATTGAAGACACAAGGTTAGATGAATGAAGATCATACTTGGATGATGTTGAAGAGCTAAACTTGGATAAAAGGATATCAAGTTTAGTAAAAATATATTGGAAACCAAACTTGGATGAATGAAGATCAAGTTTGAAAATTTTGTTAATACCAAACTTCGATCAAGTTTAGAAAGAAGATCGAGAAGATATTTGAAGGCCAACTTTGGTGAGATGGATTTGCGTCTTGGTGGGTGCGACCCGCGGGAGAAGGACTTGCTGATATGACGTGAGGAAGGAGGCTAATTGCTGATAGCAGGAGCTCAGGAGGAGTGGACTGCGTCGATGTGAACTGGAGCAACCGGGAGGGTTAAAAGTGTCACAAGTTTTGTTGCAACGGGAGATGAAACTCAGTCAGGATCAGTACATGAGCCTTGTTGCAAGCTCAGTTACAACTGGAGTTGCACCGTCTAACTTTGGAAGATATCCAAGTTTGAAAGCCGCATAGAGTCTAAAAGAGAAAGCTTTGCTGGGACATAGGGACGCCCATATAAGGTATCCTGCTTTGAGATTTAGGATGTGTCTTGAGTGAGAAACCCTAGTGTGTGGGTTGAGGAAAGTGGACATTGGGCAATCTAGAGAGAGTATTCTTTGTTGTGTGTGAGAGAGAGTGAGTGAGTGAGTGTTGTAACTCTTCTTTCTTTTCGTCTTTTAGTGGATTGTTTTCTCCTGCCTCGGCCCCTCAAACTTAGGCAGGTC